>NC_133647.1:71401997-71698615 GCF_009905375.1 Apium graveolens
AACAAACTGAAGCTTTTGTCTTGAAAATGAGGTGAGAAAAAATAAGTATGATCAACTCTAGTGAAACATTAAAAATAGTTGGATCAACCATTTGAGAAAGCTTTGCTGGTAAATGTAGTTAACCTGTTACTTTTGAGTTTAAGAGAAAGGGAATGCGTAAGGACTCAATTAACAATGATGATCTGCAGTTGTTTTGGACAAATGATTGTTATCTTTTCATCTTCCTTTTTGTTTAATAAATTTTATTTGTCCCGAGGAATAAAATATAAATATATTGATTTTATGTACTTATTCCCAAAAACATATTTTGCTTATAAAAGATCGTATAAATCATTGAAGAAAATAAACTAAAAATAATCATATAATAAATTAATCTAAAGATGGAAGAAAGTAATTACATACAATATTTGTCTTTCAATATTTATTCTACAAATTACTTATTCCCGTAATATTAATATTTATCAATATTTTCGTAACAAAAATAAAATAAATAATATTAAATCTTGGCGTCATCATAATTCCAAATTTAAATTTCACAGAACAAAAAATCTGAACTTATTTTTCTGAACTGTCAACTAATTACATGATATAGTAATATAAATTTATTTGTAAAAAAATCATCTTGAAGATACTAATTATTTGTATCTTCTCTGGGAATTACATTTTTTTCAACTATATTTTGATTTAATCTAACTTTACCAAAAATATTTTTTAAATATTTGTGAAAAAAGATAAAATCAATGTTTATCATGACAATATCTCCAAAAGCAGTTCTCCTTATACCTATTGCTAAAACTGTATTGGAAGACTAATTATAGTTTGTAGAGCATTAATTACATCCATCATGCTGTTTTATTGTATCTAGACAGATAACCAATAACAAAAAGTACTACAACCAAGATATAGTTGATTGTCTTTGTACTACCCTAGGTAGTTAGAAAACTTTTATCTTTTAAGTTTACCGAATTTTTTTAGATTTCGTTTATGTATGAAATTCAAAAATACATTATATTTAATCATCAATTACTAACATTTAATTTTGATTTTTTCGTTCTCAAGATTTAACAATTTGGAAAGAGTATCTTACTTCTTATGTGTTAACATATTTTTTCTCAAGTTTTGAGAAGACAATGTGAATAAAGTTAGTGTAGTAAAACCGACTAATAGTATAATTTAATTGATAATTTGAAAAGACATAAAGTAAAGTATTATATAGTTCAATATTTTGCATGAATTGTTTTAAAAATAAAAAATACAAAATCATCCTTATATAGAATAATATATTAATGTAATTTACAGAATGGGCCTTTTAATATATGGAGAAAGAGAGAAGAAAAACAAAAGCAAACAAAAAAGCCCAAGCAACACAAATAACGTTGACTTTGAGATTTTATAAACCCAAAAAATACAAATACCTGTCTTAAAAAAACCCAGATAACGCAAACTGCCGTTAATTTGGGATTCTCAACTTCCATTAAGCAAGAAGTCTAACTTCCTTTAAAATAAGGCAATAGCATTCTCGGTACAATCAACTCATTGTCTACAATGGAGGTATGAATCAATTTTGATTTTATAATTATATTGCTTACATACAATATATATATATATATACATGGAATGGAGCTATGAATCAGTTGTTGGTACACAGTTATATTGCTTAATTCATAGAGTTTTATGTATATTTATCTTAACTTAATCTATTAATGCTGCATAGAGTTTAAGAACATGTTTGGTTTCGATTCATGTAATATAATATTTTTTGTATCTTATGCATGTAGTGTTCTTGTGAAATTTCTGCTTTGTATCTCATCCATCTTGGTTTTAAGTAAATTTCATGATTTATATTTATTGGAATAAATTTATTATGTAATTATAGATGAAGAGAGCATCAGATTCTACAATGAAGAATGTAGCAGATTTAGGTAAGAATTTAACCTTTAGTCAGTATACTGTTTTATTTAGGTACATTAACATAATACTAATTGTACAGACAATGAAGATAGTATATGTAGCTTTCTGGCAGCAAATATGGAAGTTTCTGATTTCGGGCAAATTGTAAGTGTAGATTTTACAGCGTTCATTTATATAGTTTTAATCTCTTTATAATCTTCTGAAATTTTGATTTAATGGTACTTCATCAGAGAGTGCCACCGAATTCTAAAGGTTTTTGTGGTAGAAGAATTCCAGATCACTTGAAGATATACTGTAAAACACATATATGGCATGCTCGATATGATTCAGAAGTCGGTAAAATATGTGGTCTTGCTCGTTTTATGGAGTACTATGGTATTAAGATATATAACTTTGTTCTCTTTGATTATTATGGGGATGGAGTTTTTAATGTGAAGATATATAAGGAATCCGTAGTTGAAATAAACTACCCGACAATACATCCAAATGAGTAGAAGAAGAATAAACCTGAATGGAAACATGATGAATTCGTTGTCCTGTATGAAAACATTGAGTTTCAAAAATCTATTGCTCGGTTAGTTTACGATGCAATTCTGAACAAAAGTGAATCTTACCTTATCTGCATAAATAGTACAGACTTGCAAGAAAATGCGATAGATCTGGTATGATAGATTTTGGAATTATTTTCATATCAGCTAAATTCATACTTTCATATCAGTTTCTATAAGGTGTATAATTGTCCAATTATTTGTATATATGTCAGACACTGAAGCCAGGAACGGAGAATTTCTACAAAAACTTGAAAAATGGGAACTCGGTCAGTCTGAGGTTTACTACTAAGGAATGTAAATGCGAGGTAGAGAGGATTGGAGGACATTGCAAATTTGGGAAAGGATGGCCTGATTTTGTATCAGACACAGGACTTGGAGTTGGAGATTATATTGTCTTGTATAGAATGTATAATGATATTTATAATGTAGACAACGTGAATATTTGCATCTATAAACATGAAGTTTATGCTAAAGATCTTGATAGAGGTACTGTCATAAGTTAAATATTTTGATTTCTACATATAAATTATTTATGATTTAAGGAAATTGTACATCTGTAGAAACTCATCAAATATTTTTTTTGGGGCAGGAAACTTGTTGGCGGAAACATCATTCTTGAAAATTGTGTCTAAAGATACTGTGATATGTGGATGATTTGTGAGTAATTTCCGTTGCGATCAAATTGAAGAGCATATATAATTATATTTTTGTGCATTCGTACATGTTTGCGCTTTTATGTGTAATTCGTAAAAATAACATTATTTATTGTTTCTTTCCAAAGTTGTACCAAGTTTGGTGCGGTATAAATACAGTCAAAAGCTCCAGACGATAGAGAAAATCCGGGTTGGAGGGCATGAATCTTTCATTTCATACAACTCGTCAAATGTATATTTTTACTACCTTGGATATGTGCTAGTGATATTTTATTTGCACGAAAGAGATACACTTGTATTTACTATGGATGATAGCAATATCATTTCAGCTAGGATTTTCAGGAAGATGGATTTGAGGTTGATTACTTAAAAAGACGTATTAGAGGAAAAGAGATGATAGGAAGAGATTGGTTTCTACAGTTTCATTTAGATTCTGATGAAGGTTTGATACATATCAATGTGGCAAAATCTGATAAAGGTTAAAGTTATAATTTTTGTACTGATGTTTCTACATTACAATTTTATAGATATGGAGGTGGAACATGAATTTGTTGGTGGTGAAAGAGGAGAAATTATGTTAATGGAAGAAGACAATGACATCGATCCATTGCAGGAATTTTGTAATTCATTGCTAGTAAGAAAGGATAGAAATATAACAAAAAAAATCAGAGATTGAAGAAAAGACATAAGATGGTATGTGATAATATCGATTCAGTTTAATAGAATAGAGTTATTTGTTCTTTTAAAAAATGTATGTAAAAGTATTATGCTCCTGTAATTATTAGGTGGATATTAATCAAACCAGGCTTCCAGGATTTATCATCATTCTTAAATCAGATAACTATGCACAAGATGTAGTGGTACATTTTTCATTTGATGTTGTACACATTTCATATCTTAACTTTGGGTGCAATTTTAAGGTTTCTGCGAATATGGATCAAAATAATTGGTGTTTAAAATTTAATTGATTTATACAGAAACTACCAGAGAAGTTGGCCGTAACATTTGCAAGTATGATACCAAAAAATGTCTGGCTTTGGTTCCCAAGTGGTCGTGAAACTCATGTCAATATTCAGTGGAGGAAAACAGTTTTGTTAACCTTACATGGTTCCTGAAAGAAGTTAGACGGTATTCAGCTACAATTCTGATTTTCACGCATGAGGGCCTCGGACAATTTATGGTATGTGTACTAAATCCTGATGCAATTGAAGTGAATTATAATTCTGCAAGAGTTGTTTCCCAATCGCATTCAACTTGTAGATGTAATTGCACATTTTTACAAAGCTTTTACATATTTGTTTTAGGATACATAAATTTAAATTTCATTATTCATTATGACTGAACTTGGATACCTACAATTAATTTGCAGATATAATAACTGGGATTGGTTGAAAATTCATGATATTCGGTATTGGCGATACAATAGACTCTGGAGTAATAGTAAGCTTTTAATTATGCAATACTTACTTTCCCACACTATGATCTGTACCTCTTTCTCTATTATTATATAATTTTGTCATTTATCGATACTTATTATGCTTGTGGCAGGCCATACCAGAAAAATCTCACAACTCTTTTGGAAAGTTGATTCCTGCAAAAATACAATTGATCTTGCAGAATGGAAATATATACAATTTTCAGTACTTTGAATCCACAGGGAAGATTTCAGATATACAGGAGCTAGTAAATGACAAAATGTTCGAGAGGAAGGATTTCATGTTGCTTACCTATAGAGGATCTGGGAAGTTTGAAACTATCATTTTTGATAGTTCAAAAAATGAAAAACTTCTGGTCAGCTGTTCTTCAAGAAATGGTACTACTTTAAATACTACATACCATTTTATTTGTCTGGTGATTAGGATCGCAATTTTTTAGACAGATAATTTTTTAAAAAAATTTATAGTAGTTAATGAAGCTATGCAGTCAACGGTAATAATGGAAACACGGGTGACCACGATAATAGTATTAATACCTTTTGCTACTTCTCTGTAGATATTAATGAACAGCTTCCAGGTGGAGTTGAGGAATTAGAAGAAATTGTTCATATGAATATTACAGTTGACCATGATCATGCTGCAAAAGTTCCTGAAGAAGGAATTCAGCAAGTAGAAGATAACTTGGATATGGATGTTGAAGACGTAACTGATGATGTTGCAGAAAATAATATAAGTGATCAGGAAAATGATCAACTCCTGGGAATAGAGTTCACCGCAACAATGACTGCTTCAAATGTGAATAACACATGTCATGGAGCGGTATTTTTACATTACTCGATCAATTTATATAGACTTTTTTCTGCAAATACAATATAATTTTTACTCATTTTGTGGTTAATTAATATAAGAAAGACATATCATCTTTCAGTATATCCCAGCAGCTGTATAGCCGAATGGTAGGACATGGATAAGTGGCGAAATTATAACTTTTAGGATGGGGCTTTTAACCTGGAATGTTAAGATAGTGTTTTCTACTGGATTACCTCGATTCTCTGCTGGATGGAACTAATTTGCGACTGATAATGAGCTATAAATAGACGATAACTTGGTTTTTACTTTTCAGCAAGAAGATTTAATATTCGATATAGTTATCGAATAGTTTGTTTAATCTACACTATATTTCATATTGGATCAATGTGATCAATATATTTATGTCTGGTATATGCTGTATTAATATTATGGTTTATTGTGCTTGAAATTTGGTTTTGTAGCTATTTCTATTATTAGATGTGATTTGATTTTAAAACACTTTCCAAATTTAATATGATGTATTTATATTATGGATCTTATTGGTTGAACATTGGAAAAGCTCTCTTGTTGCAATGACATTATTCTTAAGGTTGATTGAGGACTTATTAATTATATATTTGCAATCAATATTGTATATCTTAAGTTTATTAACTTTTACAATTTCTACAACTACAGAAAAGTAAAAATAGTAATCTAAGTACTGGATTACTTAGATAAAGTGTGATAGTATTTAGAATATGGTAAATATTTCATGCTTGTATTAAATATAATAATATCTTAGTCCGAACAGAGAAGTATTACGTTAAATATTGCATAAGATAACTGCGGCGTAATTCAACCAAAAAATTTAAATAGATAATTTAAAAATCCAAAAACATGAGAAACATACACATTGAATAACAAATTATAATATTTGTGGTAGAACAATTGGCACGCTTATTCCGAATATTGATAAAACTTTATTTAGTTAAATATCATAAACTAATAAATATAATAAAATGCTCCAGCTGCAATATTTCTTTAATGCATCAGTTGTCGATATTCACTAACCTACATGACAAAAGGAAAACAAAGTTAGAGTATGAATAGTAAATTATTTAATAATTTAAATGTGAGTTGATTTAATGTGCATACCTCTGTCTCAAAGTGACGACATCGGAATAATCAATAATGATGAAGATGCTTGTTGAGGGAAATTACCTATGCGGATTATACCTTTTTTCAAATAGAAAAAATAGAATACTTTAGGAATGCTTTAAATGGAATTTGAGAGTCAGACTGTTGACTTTTTCAAAAACAATTAGTACATGCTGGAAAGCAAGAATTAAACCTTGGTAAATGTTGATGCAGATAGATGCAAGGATGACAATTTTCCTTTCTGTTCCTATATCCTGGTATAAAAAATCTGTATTCGGTGGGAAATTACCCACAAAATAAACAAGGTGCGATGTCCTGAAATCAAAGTAAAGATGTGTTAATCTAAATAGTTCTGATTGTACAAATCTGCATTATATAAACAGAATACGGAATATCTTACTCTCCATCACTTAGTCTGGAGCGGATCATATCCCTTGAACCAAATCTGCTCAGGATTGTTCGCTTTGGCTCCAAGTCTTCAACAACATCGATAACATCTGTTTTGACATTGTAAATTACTAACGTTTATAACTTTAGAAATCTTGATTTTCGACGTTTAAAATTCAATACCTGTGGAGTAAACAGGCATCTCATCATAATTCGAATTTAAAAGAGCGTCGGAAATAGCAGGCAGGGGAGTCAATTCAAACTTGTGTCGTGGAATCATTAGAGTATCCAATGGAACAACATCCAGAATAATGATGGGTAGGAACCGTATGCAGTTTGTGTTATGCACAGGCCTGTACAAACCAGTTGCATGCATGATACTTATGTTCCTTATATGGTATAAGGTTCCTGGAATCAAAAGTCCGGCAAATAGATTCTAAATAGCAGGTGAAACAACTGCAACCATGTGCGTATTCTGTAATATAAAGAGAGTATATGCATGAATAATGAATATGAAAAATAGAATTGTGGTGAACTCAATTAATTGCAACATATTAAAAGCAATCAGACCTCACAGTCGAGTAAAATAAGATTGTGCCTCGAGACCTCTCCATGACCATTCAGTGACCTCCACATTCTTGTCACCCTAACTTTCAACGTCCATGCAATTTGAGTGGCATTCAGATCGGACAAATGTTGATGGTCATCCATACCTGGCTGAAAGATGATAAATGTTTATAGGATTAATGTATTATGTATTGTATTTTTTGTTAAAATTGAAGAGAAATATGTATACAAACCTGTATGTTCTTCTACAATTTTAGTGTAGAACAAATATGAAAGTTACTGAATATATAGTACCGTCTAAGTAGAATAGGATCGATTTTGAATATGGTAAAGATACTCAATAACACCAATTTTAAAGGAAGATATTGTCATCTTGATTATAGGCAGTTTGGATAATTTTTATAGGTTGTGGTATACTCTGCAAATCACGAACAATACGCATATTATATCATAATCCTAAACAAAGCAATGTGTGAGTCAGGATTGCCATAATTAAGGTATTGATTTATGTCAAAATTAAGGAGCATATTTTGAGGTTATTCACGGGAAATATTGTGGAAACTTGTATAATGAGATGGCAAGTAGTTATATTTGGTAAATTTCAATATTGAGTAATGCGGGGAATTTAAAACATATAGTCTGACACTTTATTTTGAATTTAAGGCTGCTCATCATGAATGTTTCGAGTCAAATTTAAGAACTTGTCTTCTCTTGAAAAAATGATCTTTTCGCTATATAATTTGAAATTAAACATTTCTTTCCATTATAAAATCTTATGTCCATAAACGACATTGAATGTCAAATTAAATGGTGTATGACAGGGTGCTTGATAAATAAGCACTACTTTTTAATAAAAGTAGTGCTTCAACCATGCTTCATTAAACGTAGATGATCAAGGTAATATTTAAATATTGTAAACCAAACTTTTATTTTTGTGTGATGACGCTGATCACAGTTATGAAGGATTAAAAATCAAATACATAGATAACAAATGTTGAAAACAGGGTAAAAATATTGTTATGTAATTGAAATTACAAATAATGTCACGTGGACAATAACTATAAAAAATAATTCAGCCATAAGCAAGATGAAAGCTCTGGAAAATACTCAAAGTTGAAGCATGCTATCAACATTCCTGCAAGCAAAAGTGACATATTCATTAATTAAATTAGGTGGACATAGTTTTAGAGTGATGAATAAGGACAATTCCTTAAGGCACTTTGGTATATAAGTAAATAGGATGTCTAACATATGATGCTAGTTATTGTCAGTACCTTCTTAATTGTTTTGGTAACAGATTTAGCAGAGCCTGGAGTATCATTACCGTCATCACCGTCATCACCTTCAGATTACTATACATGCAAAGACCGTTAATAAGAAAGTCTGCAAATATTATTATTCAGCAGGGAATACTAAAGATAACTCAAATGTAACATAACCGCATTATAATCTCACTTCAAAACCTATGTTGATGGAATAATCTTCGGACAGAATTGGAGATTCAGAAGGAGTTGGAGTGTTCATCGTTGGTTCATATAAATCATCAGCATAAAAGATGTTGTTATCCTCAACAATGTTTGATTTTTTCAGACCGAGCTCAACTGAAATTAGTCTTCCGACTAATGATTTAATCACTTCTGGAAAGGCTTTGGAGGAATCCTGAACACAGTTGTAGAAAATAAGAATGCATATGTGGTATAACATGGTGACGCTACAGCTATTTTATTTCAACAGTTATTTACCTTATAGTAATCAGAAACCACTTTTGCAGCACTTGTCCCAAGAACTCTTCTAGAAACTCGATCATTCAAAACAATATTACATGCAAATATCTCATCCTCATCAAGGACCATGATACGGAACCTTGAGAAAATAGTTAGCTATTTTTTTAGGCTTTAATTAACAGTATCAAGCCTACAAATATTTCTAATAAATTGAAATAGTTAGGTTACCTCTTCGGAGATACGGGAATGTTTCGAGGACAATGGGTACATTTGAATACTATTCCAATGCGCTCAACCTCGTGGAGACATTTGTTACATCTATAAAACCACCAATTTGTTTCCTCATTGACCTTAATGATCTTAAAGGTGTAGCAAATTCTTTTCCGGGGTACGATGAAAATGTAATATTTAAAAACAAAAGCAACCATTTAAAAAATACCATTTCTGAATATTATATAAATGCAATACCTTGAGGTGATCGTATGTCATATTCTCATTAAGGTGTTTGAGTGACAATTTTTAAAATACTGTGGGAACCAGTTCAATTTGTTTATCTTGGAACAATTTATCTCTTTTCATTATATATCCTTCCTCAAGCAACCTATACATATAGAAGAAATTAATAAATAGAGCAAAACATCGATAAGTTAATTTTAACTCTATATTTACTTACTACCTATGTCTCATATCATTCACAGATTCATCATCTAGATTTATATATAGATGAGTAGATGGTAATGTACCAATCTGAACAGAACCTGTATATGGGAATAAAGTTAATTGTTTAATCAGCATGAATATAACTGTGTAATAGATTTGACTGTATAAGTACTTACTCATAAATGTAGTCACTTTTGTACTTGTTATAATAGCAATGATCGGATTTTTGGGATTTCCAGTCATCTCGTTGTTGAACGATACAGCAAGATCACCCCAAACAGTAACTTTGTGGGCATTACTACTAAATAGGTTTAGATATCATATATGTTAATAATCTATTAGCAATATGCAGTGTATATGCGTAATTGCACTACTGATCAAATATACATATGCACATTACCTTGAATCGCATATTCTAAACTTCACAATGTCCCTATCTCTGTATCGAGTATGAAGCTTGTTCAAACCTTCATACTCCTCCACAACTCCAATAATATCTGTTTAACATAAAATTTATTTACGCAATATTAAAGTAGACTTTCTTATAATTGTAGGAGAATTGTTTCATATGAGTTAATTATGACAATATCGAGTTAAAAGAGTGCGTTACCAGACCTATTTCAAATTCAGGCTGCTGTTGAGGAAGACATTTATTTGCTTCTGCAAACAAATCTCCCAGGTCTAAAAACTCAAAATTTTGTGAAGGGATCATGCCATCATCATCAGAAGTCCTCACATTAGTGGAGCCTGTAAATCTGATGCAGAGAGTTGATTGCACATGCTTCAAGTTTCCAACAGAATCTTTAACTGCAAACTGGTAAAAAACATAGACACCGCCTTCCACAATTTTTGTGCTGAATCCATTCCAAATGTTATGATAGGCAAAGGCATGCACATGGTTATCCTACATTTAGATAATTTAAATGACATAAATATATAATACTGGAAAAAAGGATTGACAACAAATAACACAAAGATGAATAAATTTAAAACATACATCATCGTCAAGGAGAATAAGATTGTAGCCTTTCAATGAGGTCATCTCTAAAGTCATGTTAGCCCACATCCTGGTAACCCTGACCTTAATATTCCAGTTAGTGCTTGCCTTGTCGAGATTGGATAGACGATCAAATGATTCCATTGAAAAAGATCACTATAAGAAGAGCAAGAAAAAAAGTTTATTCAACAATTTAATAACAACTCAACAGGTAAGATATTTATACATTCAATATTCTAAGAACTGTATAAATCGCTTAAAGAATTGAAGATCTTACAAAATGGTTGAACTCTTGAGAGAAAAAAAGGATGACGCTTAGCAAATGACAAAACTCCTACAAAAATGTTGAAAATATATTTAATCAGCAAGGCATTAGGGAGATGCCAACAATTTATCTCAAAATTGATAGTGCAAATCTATTCCTTTAAATGAGAATTAGAGTAATATCCCAGTTTAATTTGATGATAATTCTTAAGGTAAGTGTTTGATGTGATTATGACAACTAACCAACCTTATCATTTGGGTTTTTGCCAACAGAAAAAGGGAAAACTGTAATCCAATTCCTAATAAAATATGTACAATATATAAACAATTAATAAAATCTTCCTAATCAAACAGATTATACATATTTTTAATTGACAAAATAATTGGAGATTTATTGTTTATATTATGTTCATACACGGGTGCAGTAAAAAAAAGTGTAACATTTTGGATGTTGAACTTACACCATTGATATATCAAACACAATAAATCCAGAGTTAAGAAACAAATATAGAAAAATGTTACAGGAAGTTCTTAATATGTCATGTCAATTGTCTACACTTGGAAGATTGTAAAACACTTCCTCAAAAACTACATTATTTGTAATATCTGTGCTAATACCATCATAACTATCTATGAGAATATGGAGGCCTTCAGGTCGTGTCACTTTGGATATAGAAACATAAATGTGTCCGTGCGAGAAAGCTGCTTTAGGAAGGTAAAACCCAACCATATCAAGTGACTGTCCCTAACTTTTGTTAATCGTCATGGCATAACATATTTGAATCGAAAAATGAACGCGTTTAAATTCAAACGGCCAGTTCGTGTCACTTGGAATCATCTCAATTCTAGGAATTAGATGTTTCATTCCAACATGAGAGCCACACAAAATCTCACATTCAATACTGTTCTTCCTACAGGATTTCACAATCATTCTTGTACCATTGCATAATCCCATGATCTGGTTTAAGTTTCTCATAAGCATGACAACAACTCCTACCTTCAATTTTAACTCATGCTTAGGAATGCAAGGCATATTGATAGAGTTTAGATACTCAACTGGAAACGCGGATCTGAAATCATTATCATCATCACCTGCATCATCAATTGAATCCTGACTCAGATAAGTGTAAACCATGCCAAGAACTTTTTCAAGTATCGTTGTATTAATCTCATCCACCACTATATTGGTAGGTGTGAGTATGGCCCTTGATCTGAGGTATTCATGTGAAGTGATATTTTGTATAAAATCAGGGCACGTCACTTCAAAAAGCTTCTGGATTGGATCTCCGGATGTATGAACGATATATTGATCAGGAATCTTTATTAATATTTCACCAGTGTCTGGACTTGGATAAATATTGGTTTCTTTGCCATCACCGACAGCAAGCTGCCACTTGCTAAAGTTCGCAATGGTTTTGTTCTCCAAATCACTATTTCCTGCATTAAGCCGCATGTTTTGATTCAATAAAAATACTTCACAGGATTCCCAAAGCTTGGATTTATTGAGGGTAGAGTAGACAACTTCAGCCCTTGACGCTTTTGGAATGACATGAAGTAGCTGCCTAAAATCTCCACCAAAAACAATGGTTATACCACCAAATGGCTTTTTAGCTCTGCTTTTATCAATAGAAGACATAATATCTCTCAAGGATCGATCAACGCATTCAAAAGCATGACGATGTTGCATAGGAGCCTCGTCCCAAATTATTAAATCAGTTCGCTAAAGTAGCTCAGAAATATCAGTCCCGTGTCTTAAACCGGCAGAACAATTTTCATCAAGCTTGAGTGGAATGTGAAAGCGGAAGTGTGCGGTTCTTCCACCAGGAAGCAACATGGCAGCTATACCACATGAGGCAACGGGAAGCACAATCTTATGCTCCGATCGTAATCGACAACACAGTGTCTGCCATAAGAAAGTCTTTCCACATCCTCCACTTCCGTAAACAAAGAAAACACCACCTTTTTTCTGGTTGATATTGTCAAGATTGGAATCATAGACTATCTTCTGTTCATCATTGAGAAGACTATGATTTCTTGTGTGGATTCTCTTCATTTCTTCTGTATCATAGGATGTTTCCTCAAGAATTAGTCTATTCTCAGAGTTGGAAAAAAAAGCATATCCTGGATATGGAATATCTGGGAAGTTTCTAAGGCTTTTACCAATACCATTCAACAATTTCTCTATCTTTGCAATAAAATTAATAAAACTTGATAACATTAATCCAAACATGTAACATGTAATATGTACAAAACATTATTAACAGCTCATACCTGCAAGAGCGTAATTCTGGATCTCAATATCTGATAGACAAAGGTTTGGATTCCCAGTGAGATGTCGCCTCACAAGAAGAATATCATCTGACATGCATCCCCAATGAGCTTCCCAAAGGTTACGCGGATGAGAGATTGGACTGTATACTAAAATGTTGATAAACATGGCACATAATTGTGGAGGCATGGATGTATGCGCATTTTCTCCTATAGCTTCGTGCCATTGCTGGTCGTTCTAGAGGATACCTAGCGCAGCACAAGCTTCGTGAAAGGAGTTATGAACATGGCCGTTGACTGTCTTCAAATCATCAAAACATACAACACCTTTAATCCTGAGCAGGAGCATGCGGAGATATAATAGTTCACCGCTAGATGAATGTACTTCAGCAAGCCTACCGATGACATCACCTCTTTTCCTCTGTTTCCAGATACCAGGTTATGGATGCCATGTAAACTTGCTTGGAAATTCTGAATAGGTTAAATTTGGGGCCTCTACATATGTTTTATTTGCATCAAACCATGCTTCTAATTTGCTTTTCTTTGTTCCAGCATTGTCGAAAACTTTCTGTATATTTTGTGAGCCTTTAAACGACACATGATTATCATTCGGTAGATGTATTGGCAATCTTTCAATGGAAGGCCACCAGGAATGGATTTCAAAACCAAATATCCTCCATGATGCTTCAGATGCACAAACATATCTTCCATCCAAGTATTGATTGACTTCATCAAGCGGTCATTTCTCAAAAGTGATTGTGGTTGTGCACCCTTTTTTGTTGTTTATTTTTTTCCTCAAACACATGGTGGCGGTATCATGTCCCTTTAAACAATATTTGAACATATATTTCAATGATCTGGAGCTGTTAACAATCTCCAAATTTGTGTGACATTGAAATCTTATTAGAAGATCTCGATTGTAGGGGACAACATACCGATTATCCAGGTCAATTCCTTTTTTCTTTATGGCAATTCTAGTTTTCCTCCTCTAGATGGGAAAGCCACAATCGTCAAAGTATGTGTGAGAATTATACCTGTTAAAAAGGAAAGAACGATGTTTCAATTTAATTAAAATAAATCTAAAAGGAATGTTTTACTAAAAGGTGAAAAATTAAATGTTGTATTCTTTCAGCTGTCTTTGGAAAATTAATTTAATGTAAACGATCTCAGAATTACCTTTTAGGAAAATGTTTAATACAACGACCTTTAACCATACACGGAGACTTGACACAGTTAGTGCCACATGGTCCGTAGATCATGTAATTCGTGACAGTTTCATAACCAACTGGATCAATACTTGGGTCAGGAATTTCTGCAGAAACCATTTTATCTATTTGTTCAATTATTTTGGGACGATCGTTTGAATGCAACCATATTAGCATGTGAGCATGTGGCAATCCACGCTTTTGAAACTCTATGACGTGCATTACTGTACTATGAAATTGATGAAAGTAATTAAATAAAGCCTAACATACATGTCATATTAAATTTAAATCATACAAAATTTGTTAGAGGAAGAAATCCTGAAAATAGCATACCTCCAATACAACGTCCAAAGCAGTTCTTATTTTTTATTTCATCAAGAAGTTGGTCAACTTTCATTTTAAATACCCTTGCAACGACGTCGGGTGCATCAACAACATCAACACCAGGTAGAAACTTTAACATCCTCTAAATTTCAGGCCATTTTTTGTTAGTGGTCATCGTAAGGAACAATGATGGGTGTCCAAGTGTTCGACAAATTGCCATTGCGTCTATGAAATAATGGTTCATGTATCTTTTACTGCCAGTGAAGGAGGCTGGTAAAATTGTTGCCTTGCCAACATTTTTAGGATTGCTGTCACCCTTGTTTAGTGCATCTCGTATGTTATGGTACATATCAGAACGAATTGTAGTCTGGTGACCTCTGATCCAGTCAAGCCTGTATTGCTCAATCGCAGTAAATGCGTCAACAACATATTGCTACCATAAACGACCTCCCAGATGTGGAGTCAAACCTGAATATACATGAGACAATTTTGGAGAAAATTAGAATGGTAGAAAAAACTAATATATAAGTGTTCAAATTTAGGTCATGATTTTGAATATACCTTCCGAAGGCCGTATCATGAGTTTATAATTGTAATATTCTTTCATCGTGATGAATTCTCTCTCCCCCTTTTCATCCGGATCTTTATTTTTGGTATTCTGAAGTTGTTTATGATTTTTTTGATTTGGTCTGTTTAAAGGGATTTGACGGTAATATCCGATGTCTCCATGAGGAAAAAGAATAGGATATTAAAGCTGCATAAACCGTGGATCAGTTTCAAAAATTCTCTCCAATCCATTGGTTCTCGAATGGATTATTATATCCCTGCATCCTTTAGCATACTCGTCTGTGACAATCAACCCGACAACTTCATTCGATGGACCAATATGGTTAGATCAACCAGATGCGGAATACGAAGATATTAGAACCAATCTAAATTCATCAATTGCATTCTGACTAATTCTTTCACGTGCCATACGAAAACCTTTGACCAAACAATTATGTTTATCCAACATTTCTAACAACGACTGAATGATATCTTCATCCACGACATCGTATCCTCCCTTAACGGCATTTATTCTGTTATGTACTTCATCTTCAGTGTCATATATGTAGAGTTGACAGAATTTGGGGATCTCACCATCAAGTGGTACAAAGCTTCCCATACTGTGGTAATTTACACCTTTTACCTTGAAACAGTAAGGAGCACCGCCACGATTGATACTACGATCAATTTGACCTCCGGTGGAAGACATGGCAAACATACAGTTGTACATTCTAATATTTCCTGAAATGCCTAAAACGGGATCCACCAGTAAGGAGTGAAGCGAGAGGCTTGGGAGGTTGCTTTTCTTTCTCAAGAATTATCTGACCATTTTTACAACAAAGAGAGAAAGTTGGAGGCTTTTTGGTCGCACTTTTATTATTTCTTTTATGATTCCACATGATGGCCTGACACTTTTAACAAATTCTATCAGGATCACCGACATCGAGGTACTCACTCCACTTAGTAACACTATTGTCAAATTCATGTACATCAACATCGTCACAATCACCTACAAAATTTGAAATTATTATGACTATGGAATATCAGAGTAATAGAATGGAACTGAATTTAAGTTCATATTGCTAGATATACAATCACTGTTGCTGCTGTCACAATCTTCAACATTGTTAAATTCTCCTAATAAGTTCTTAGAACCTGAACTTTCACCTTGCTCATAATAACTTTTTACGGAAGATGTATCATATGCTGAAGAACATGGACTAATTTTACCACAGGTTTTTTTGGATTGTTGTTTTACAGCAATATCACTGCTGGAACCTAAAGTTACTTGTGGTTGTTTAAATATAGTGGATGCGGACAGTGCAAAAGTGACAGTACTCTTGGCACTTTGAGTAGTTTTGGGAGCTGCCATATTTCGTTGTTCTCCTGCTACAACAACATTGTTAATAAGATCAACTCCTACTATCTTTATTTGCATAAATAGTAAGCGTCTCTAATTTACAATTTTGATTTTGAAATGCACCTTCAAATCCCATGGGTCGTAATTTATGAACGCATGGAGTATCATGAGTTGCACATGTTTCTCCATTTATCTGTACACCTACATAATTGACCCAAAATTTATCAAATTATGCGATGAATTTAACAATTTAAAAATTGTATTTTGCCAATATAGCAATAAGACAACCATGGACAACTGTAATAAAAAATAACTTTGGTTATGTTTTGACCTAATATTTGAGAACAGTATAAACGTGAAGTGTTTCCAGGTGGCGTGTATGGAGAATTATCGAGTAATTCTCTGTCATGCGAACTCTTTCCGGACAGCTTATTTTTTCTTTTATCTGGAGAATAACATAACCAATTCAGCCAATATCATATAATTTTAAACACAAATTTTTCCAACTATGAGTCAAGTAAAATGTGCCTGATGTTTGAGAAGCATGTGAGGGTGACGCAGTTCCCACAGGCTTGTGCACAATGCTTTCGCTAAAAGTTGGATCATCCGTCAGCGTACTCAGGAATATTTTCTGTTCCTTAAAACTACAGTTCTTTCGACGCACCCTCATTTGGTTTTTTTTCCTGCAATTTCCAGTAAAGACATTTATATTATCAAACAAGATTATTTACTAAAAAAAAATAATTGACCACACTTATTATTGTTTACCAGGTTGTTTCAGGTTTGGTTTTGCATTTGGTTTAGTATTGAGGCAATATCCGTCCGTACCTAGTTTCTCAAAACTGGGTTGGAAATTACTGTCAAGCTGAACTTCATGGAGAGTTGACATTAACATCTGTCCGGTGGCTAATCTATCCTTATCACTGGATTGTTAATTAACGACAACTGGAACTGCATAATCAAAAGGTATATTAAAATTAAGAATATTATAGATATAAATATAAACTTGGGAATTTACCAGCCTTTGTCGTGTCAAGAGTGCGCAGAGACTGTTTGCCTAAATCTTCCAAACACAATCGCAAATCTCCGGAGATTTGTTGCTTACATAGTTCAACGTTAATATCTTGCAGCTCTGTGTGTTTAAGATACCTATTTTCAATTCCACTGAATGCTGAACATGGTATTGTATAAACACAACATTAGTATTACATTAAGAAGCAAACAAAAACATGTCAAAGTGGACCGTAATATACGACAGACCTTGCCTATCTTCAATACTTGATCGACTGAGAGATGATATAGTTGACGGAATTATTGGACTCTGATTCTCCTTGCTACTATCTGACAATGCATTTCCAATCAAATTTATTGGATAAGATCCGAGTTTAACTAAAGCAAAGAATAGAGAAAAACTTATTTTAAATTCCACTGAATATTGATCATGGTATTGTGTAAACACAACATTAGTATTACATTAAGAAGCAAACAAAAACCATTCAAAGTGGACAAACCTGTAGACTGTAAATTCTGACTAAATTCGATATTTTTTGATAAGGGTGTCAAAGGAGACCGGCTTGCAGAATTACCTGCATCCATTAAAGGGGAATACAAGTTAACTTAAAATACCAGGCCTATTAACATAAATGACTATTCTGCAATTCAAGTTATCGTTAATTGTTTTTAGAGGATTACGACTAAGATATTCTGCATTATTAGTTCTCAAAGACTGATTGAACGGCTGCGGTTTGGTACCTGTAACAATCACAAATAAACAATATTAACTATACATCAAAATTGTTAGAATGTCCGGCTTTGGCCATGTTCAATAGTTGATCGGCTGAGAGATGCTTAACCTGAAAAAATTAGTGGATTCTGATTCTCCTAGCTACTATCTGACAATGTATTTCCACGCATATTTATTGGATCATATCCGGGTTTAACTGAAGCAAAGAATAAAGATAAACTTATTAACATTTGCATATTAACTTTTAGATTCAAACTACGTCAGTAAAATGAAAAAACTTTACATGAATCATTGCAGGAGGAAATCATCTGGTCATTATCTGCACTCTGAGAATTAGTCATGTCTGTAAGAATGAAATCTACATTCCGGCCACGGACGCGACATTTTTTTTCTGATTAGAAAAAAACTGAAAAATCATTATCAAATACAAAACAAAAAGTGTAAGAATGAGACATGGTCATCAGATTTCATACCTTGATTACCTGAGGTGTGCGATGGATTCAAAATATTTTCAGTATTACGACCACGAACACGTTTGGATCCTACCATTATTGATTAACGCACATAATGTATAGTCCGGTGAATCGCATGACAAAAATAACAGATAATAATCCAACAGCAAATTAGAAACTGGTGATAAGAAATACCTTGAGATTCCATGATTCTGAAAATGTTTCAGTGCCAAGATTCAGTTTTTAGATCCAATGGTCATCCATTGTAGATTTTAATTCGCGAGAGAGAGAGAGCGAGAGAGAGGAAGAGGGAGAGAGAGAGAGAGTGAGAGAGAAAGAGAGAGTTTGGAGGAAGAGTGAAAGAGTGATGTAACAGAATGAGCAAATCATGCATGATTTGTTTTTTTTGAAATTATTTTCCATATATATGCTGATTTTGAAATTCAAAAATAGGTAATTAGTAATTAAGATGGGTCAATTGAAGCTAATTGGATAGTCCATGGATATGGCAAAATATATAGGATTTGGGTCATGGGTAAATTTATTTATCCATAGGTAAATTAAGGAGTAGTCATTAAGATATATAGATTAATAATAATATAGAGTGTGATATGAAATAGAATTTAAATTGATAGAGTAAATTGACTCCAATATCAATAAGAATTGGATTTGATCAATTAGATATAAAAATAAATAATTAAGGGTAAGTAAGTAATTTCAACAAGTACCGATCGACCAAGTACCAAACTTTTAATGTTTTGTCTATTATAATATAATATAGATTGATACATGTTTTATTATGTACTAATTCATAATTTTATCAACTTTTTTTAAAAATTATTAACATTTTTTTAAAAATATTGGTCACCTTAGCCAAAGTATTCTTAATTAAAATGTAATTGACGAAATTTTAATGAAGATCACTCTAATGTTAGAGGATAGTCGCCTTTCATTTTTATTTGACCGAAAGGATCGGAAAATGTTTAATTTGAATTTTTATCCTATAAGTCAATAATCGGAAACATTTTATGTGCTATTGGAGAACTTGTAGTATTGCAAGTTCAGTGCTTTCACTTTTTTATGAGATAAGTTGAGTCATTCACCAAATAGTTGATTTCCTTTTGATATTTATTTTTAGGTTATACAATCAAAGATAGAGAGATTGTTAAGGATAAACAGATCTTGTGTTTATGAACTCCACAATATTAAGGACCTATAACTTAAAAATAATATAGGACTAGTATATGTTACGGTACTTGTAGGAATCTATCCAGAATGAAAACTTAGTATATACACGAATCATGACTATAACGGCTGAAAATTTCGCGATGTAATTTAATAAATAAAATATAGTTTTATGCTATAATTATGGTTTATGTGGATTTATGTGAATAAATAAAAGGTTAAATGATTATATGGTTTAAATGCTATTGTTGTATAATAGTAACCAGGAACGTAAAGTAACTCGTTCCAGTTTGATGTGTCAGCTAATGGATTAAGCTGTGTTGTCCGCCCGTCAAATTGAACGGAACCCGTATTAAAAAGGGGATTAAAGTGTTTAAGAGTGCGAATGTGAATTATATTTGATGATTTTGTGTGTCTGCATGATATTTGATGTATACGTGTTCAAATTTGCGCTCGGTAGTATTTCAAATGATTTTGTAAGGATTTTATTGATCTTTAATCATTTTTATAAAATTATACAAATGTGATCAAGCTGCGAGATTTATTTTATTATCTTTAAAATAGTCCAAGGGTGCTTTTGTTTATTTAGCAAAAAAATTCCAAGGGACTTTATAAAAATAGAAGTTGGATTTATTTTGATCTTTTGATATTTTAAAATGATTTTATGAAGGTTACTTCTATTATTTGGATTTATTTGTAAAATCCATATGCAATAATCTATTTGTGCAATAATTTGTTTGAAATATAAGAAAAGAGTTAGTTTTGTGTTTTTATTCTATAAAAAGGAAAGTTTAATTATTTGTGATTAAGTGGAGAGAAATTACATTATTTTAATTAGTTGTAAATCAAAAATAGAAAGAAAAGAAAAAGAAAGAAGAGAAAGGATTGTGCTATTTACCAAATTGCCCATGGATTTTATATATATTCCCCCACCCCTTTTCTTTCTTCTCTCTCTCTCTCTCTCTCTCTCTCTCTCTCTCTCTCTCTCTCTCTCTCTCTCTCTCTCTTTTCTCTCTCACTTTCGATAACCTCTCTCCTCTTTGCTCTCTCTCGGTTCTTGCTCGATTCTTAATCTAAGACCATGGTCGAGTCTCTTTTCGCTCCTAGATTCTTGTTCTAGTGTTGCATGTCGATTCCGTGTTAATGAAATTCGAAACCCTTAAAATCATATTCGAGTTTTAAGCTCCGGTTTGATGGTGTGTTCGTTTTGATGAAAGAAAAATTATATGTTGTTGGTTGTTAGCAAGTAATCGGTGGTTTTCGAGTAAGGAAATCCTCGAGTTGAGGGAACCACCGGAAACCGCTGCCACCGGCGATGAACTCCGGTGAGCTGGTGGTGAACAGTGATGCAAAGCCTGAGTTCTATAATCCCTGCAAAAATATATGTTTTTAATTGATACATGTCATGTTATTTGGAAAATTCGAATGCAACTCTCGGTTTTATATGATTTTGGTTCGGTTTTTATGATGAATTTGATCGATTAGAACTTGTCTCTTAGATTTGGGTTGAAATTAGATGTGATTCATTATTCAGAGCATGCATGTCGATTTTAAGTGATTGCATGCTAATTTTATAAGTATTTCGATGATTTATTTGATTATTGGTTAATTTAGAAATCAAATGTTGGATTCGAATGCATGCGAAATTGATACGTGTATAGTTGGATATGAATAAGTTGGTGTTTTGATTCGGTTTTAGGGAAATTATGCAATAGGATATATGCATGTTAGTTCATTTGGTTTTGATTGATAAATCGTATATGATTAAGTAAAGAATATAAGTTTTGACTCACGATTCTTGATGTGGTTTGACGATTCTTGGTTAAATGTGATTATAAGATATAGAATTAAGATAGTATATGGATTCTGGTGAATTGTTAGTTGTATTATATGTGAAATTTAAGTGCATGTTATATGCTGAGTGTTTAAGCGTAATCGCGAGTAAGCATAGTTACGATTTAGTAGAATTGAGTTATCAAAATCATGGGATTGTATAAATACTTGTTATATAAGAAGTATTGGATGAATCGGGGATATAGTATTATAAAAGTATGTATTAATATGTGCTATGTGTTATGCATGTGCTTATAAGTTAAGTGTTATCGTGAATTGGGGTAATCGTTAGGCGTTCTGAGAAACGTTGAGTGTGATCGAGCATCTAATTAGGCTTTTATGTTGAATTGTAGATTCGGATAGCAGAGGCATTCAGGCTAGTAAAAGAAAAGAGGTCGTAGGTGGCAGTAGCTCGAATACCGTAAAGAAGGAAAGCTATTTGAGGCACGTAACTCTTCCTACTCTTATGAATTTGATTATAAAGAGGATATTATCGATGCCATGATAAAATAATGATCCTTTATAGCGATTGTGATAAACCGATCATTGATTTTTGAGAAACCCTGATATCGATCCTTGTAATAACTTGTTATCAAACCCTACTGATCCTCTATAATAACCCTATTAATCCCAACATTTATAATTTTGCTTTATCACCTTGTTACGTTATGATCTCGTAAACCCAAGAGAACCTTTATGAATCCCCTTACGTAATGTTGTGATTAAGCTGGATTCTTCGATAACCTTATATCTTGATTGTATTGATCTTTTGGAACTATTCTGATCCTTGTTTACTTTCGATTTGTTCACTTCCCTTCAAATCTTGAATTGAACTTAAGAAAGATTTTCGACTTGAATAAGTATGAATGATTTCATATTCCTGGTAATGATAAAATGAATTTATTTCCCATTTCTAACACAAAGGTTTTCCGAATGAATTACTGATGGATTCGATAGAGACGTAAGAGACTAGTGGGACTAGTCCAGTCACATAAGAGTCTAGCGGGGCTAGTCCAACATAAGGCTGAAATAATGCCATAGGTACAATAACGACCAGATTGAGGTCGGTACGGGCTGATCACCCGTATTATTTTTAAAAGATGGATATTCCAATCAAGGGTTCATTTATGTTTTATAAAAGATAAAATGTTATAATCCATTAAACAGTTTGCTTCTTTTAATGAGAGGAAATGAATGATTTGTATTTTCGTTAAAGTTATGAATCATATGAACCTTGACGATCTAACTAGTTGTTGAGTCTTGAAGCTCGATTAACAGGTTCTTTCAATCGAGAAACTCTTTTATAATCCTGCTAATAATTTATGATGAAGGTCGGCTTTCTCCCAATCTTGAGCCTTAAATCCTGAAAGCCCGAAACCTTTTCATAACCTTTACTTAGCCAATCACAGAAAAATGCCACCTAGAGAATGAATGTAGAATGCCTCAGATTTTGATATTGATATTGTGATATAGAACTGTTTATATAATTACTTGTTGAGCCTCTTTGCTCATTTATTTGCTTTGATCTAACTATGGCAGTTAAGCAAGAAGATGGCCAGACTTAGGCGCACCGCTCGCAAGAGCGATCCTGGCAGTCCCAACCGTGTTGTAGGTTTCCAGATGCCAGAGCATGTAGATGTCGTGTGTGTGTGCAAGTGTGTTAGTTGGAAGGGCTTTTCAAGTTGGTTCAGATATAATGGGTTATTTGTCGGTTCCATGTCGAAATTGAATGAATTTGAATTTAATTATATTTTTGGTTGTAATATATTTATTCTGGTTGTTGTTGTAATCTTGTCTCAAACTTCATCCTATTTGGATCGTGTTATTATTTTAATCGGTGTTTATTATATCTGCTGTTATTATATTAGTTTAATAGTGTGTGGGTCCTCATTTCCCTAACCCCGAGATTGAGGGCGTCATAAGTTGGTATCAGAGCTACAGGATCTAGTCTCTGAGATAAGTTAGGATAACAGGGTATTTAGGTATATATATTGCGAGAGTGTTCGACTCACATAGAATTGAGTTAGACTAATAGGTATAGTCTAAGTAAGGTAAATAGGTCAAGATAGCATTTGGAGTTAAGGTGTGGAGTCAATTAGAAGTCTTATTTAACCCAAATGCTATTTCTTGGCTGTTGTTTTTATTTTATCTCAGGACCCTAGTAGTGGTAGCGATTCAGACTCTGAGCATAGTATGCCTGGTTCTCCTATGGACTCCATTCCACCCCCTTTAGTAAAGACCTTGTATGTTAGTTCAGAACCTAAGGAGGATCCATCTTAGAGCAGTGATGCCCCTATGCATGTTTCTCCCCTGAGACTAGATCCAGATACCCCAGCCCCTGAGCGAGAGCTTGCTACACATGTGCATGTGCCTGTTAGTGTTGGTGGAAAGTTGGTCCAGGATCGAGATTTTGTTTACTCCCGTATTCCTGAGTTGGGAGCTTTGGTGGATAGGCTAGCTCATGAGTCTAGGCAGCAGACGTCGGTGCTGGAGGATGAATGGAGAGTTCGTATTCAAATGGCGGAGCAGGTTGCCCGGAGGAGATTAAATGAGGGACCATCTTCCGGTGATGCTGATGCCAAGGCCCGGAGATTGCAT
The DNA here is from genome assembly GCF_009905375.1 of Apium graveolens. Taxonomy (NCBI): domain Eukaryota; kingdom Viridiplantae; phylum Streptophyta; class Magnoliopsida; order Apiales; family Apiaceae; genus Apium; species Apium graveolens. The sequence goes on from NC_133647.1 coordinate 71,426,610, forward strand.
AAGATCATTCGTTGGATGCTGTCAGTGTTGAGGGAGATTCTTGATGGTTAGTGAGGTTGTGAGTTCAGATGGGACATCTTGTGGAGCCCGTAGTTGTTATGTTTGTTGTTCTTTTTCAGCACCGGTAGGCTTTGGGGTACTTGGTTAGATGCAGGGATCCCTTTTTCTTTTTATGTTGTATTGTATTTCAGAACTTAGTGTTGGTAGTAGTAGCTCGATAGAAGTTAGGGGTAGATAGGGGGATATTTTCTAGTTTTTCCTCTATTTAACCCTGTTTTATTATTGTACCTTATGTCAGCACATGTTGTACTTGAACCTTTTTTCCATGTACCTTTAAATCGTTAAATAAATCATGTATCTTATTTCATATTGCGGACCTTGGAATTTTCATAAACTATTCTGCATACCATGTTTCCAAGCAACCGTACTTAATATCCTATGAAAACATACTTTGTATCATGTGATAACCCTAACTGATGAGCGAATTATGTAGTAATAGAATTGCATGTGCAAATTTGGTAAAGATTAAAACCCATAAAGTGATTTCTAACAGAATCATTATTATTGTATACCAATGCCATGCTATCGTATTGCTAAATAATTGCTCAATTAGGTTTGTAAGAAATGGCCACATCACCAAATCACCAAGAAGAAGAAACTCAAACCAAAAATCAAGAACAAAACCAAGATACCCATATGATGAACCGACTCTTTCAACTCTTGCAACAACCCTCAGCCTCTAAAGTCGGTAATTTCAAGCAATTTCAATCCGTGCATCCCCTAGAGTTCGTAGGATTGCCAGACCCGATTAAAGCTCAGTCCTGATTGAGAGAAATGGAGAAGGCGTTTGAGTTAGCGGAAGTTAAGGATGAAAAGAAGGCGCAGTATGCGAGTTATTATCTTAAGGATGAGGCTAGTTACTGGTGGGAATCCTCTAAGGCATCGCTAGAAGGAGAAGATATTTCTTGGGATAAGTTTACGGAGATGTTTTTAGAAAAGTATTTGCCAAGCTTTATGCAAGACCAATTAAAATTGAGGTTTCTGAATCTTAGACAAGAAGACATGATAGTTGCGTAATATGAGGTGAAGTTTTCAGAATTGGCCTGATTTATGTCTGAATATGTGAATACGGAAGCTAAGAAAGCTAAAAGATTTTAACAAGGACTTAAGCCATGGATTCGAAGTCAAGTAGTTTTTCTGGAGATAAGGACTTATGCTGCTTTGGTACAGAAATCGATGATTGTAGAAGGAGAAATATATGCAACTAAGAGGGAAAGTGAAGGGAAGAAGAGAATGTTTGAGGAATATGATGAAGAACAAGGAAGCTCTAAGTTTGGAGGAATGTTGGAAATCAGAACCAGAAGTTTCAGAAGTTCAAGCCCGATAATGGAAATCTGAAAAATCATTTCCGGAAGATGAGACTATCAGTGAAGAATAACAGACCCTAGATTTAGAAGTGTAAGATTTGTGGAAACAGACATCCGGGGAGGGGAAATAAGCTAAATGTGATGTGCTTCAATTATAACCAAAAAGGACACTACTCAACGGAATGCCCAAGCGGAGCAGGAAATCTAGAAATGACTTATTTCAAGTATGGAAAGGTAGGCCATTTGGCAAGGAACTGTAAGGAGCCTGTTTAGAAGGTGAATGTGCTTATGATTGCTGGACCACCACCACCACCAGTACCAGCAGCCCATCCAAGGGCAAGAACATTCAATATGACCATTAAATATGTAGTGCAGAACGCAGATGTGGTAGCAGGTACACTTGTTATAAATTCAGTAGAAGTCAAGGTGTTAATGGACTCTAGAGCTACCAGATCTTTTATTGCTGAAAGTATTATTGATAGATTAAGGTGTGTTGCATACCCTTTTGAACCCAATTTGATTATAGAAGTAGCAAATCAAGAAAGAGTTACTACCAATAGAATTTGTCCCAATTGCAATACGGTTATAGAAAGTCGGCACTTTTCTGCTGACTTAATTTCATTTAAGTTAGGAAAATTCGACGTTACATTAGGGATGGATTGGTTATCAAACCACGATGCGCAAATCGATTGTAAAAACAAAAAAGTGAAATTGAGAACCAAGGATGGTTTTGAGGTGATATTCTGAGGAAAGAGGTAAGAGAGGAAGTTTTTAACAGCTATTCAAGCAAAAAGATTGTTACGACAAGGATACGAAGCTTATTTGGCTCACGTAAAGGATGTAGAGAAGAAATCCATAAGGATTGAAGATATTATGGTAGTTAAATATTTTCCCGATGTGTTTCCAGATGAATTACCTGGACTACCTCCGGATCGAGAGATTAAGTTCACGATTGATTTAGCTCCTGGAATGGAACCAGTTGGGAAAGCTCCCTATCGAATGTCGCCTGTCGAGATGAAGGAATTAGCGACACAATTGCAAGAACTGTTAAGCAAAGGAGTAATTCGCCCAAGTGTATCCCCATGGGGTGCACCAGTGCTATTCGTAAAGAAGAAAGATGGAAGCATGAGATTGTGTATCGATTATCATGAATTGAATAAGTGGCCTATTAAGATATGTAACCTCTGCCGTGAATCGATGATTTATTTGATCAGCTGAAAGGAGATACCTATTTCTCGAAGATAGATTTAAGATCTGGATACCATCAGTTAAAGATCAAGGAAGAAGATATACCCAAGACAACATTTTGAATGAGATATGGACATTATGAATTCTTGGTAATGACATTTGGTTTGACGAATGCACCAGCTGCATTTATGGATCTAATGAATAGAGTGTTCAAGCAATATCTAGATAAGTTCGTGATTGTGTTTATTGATGATATCTTAATATACTACAAGAGGAGGCAGAACATATGGAAAATTTGAGGATTCCTTTGGAGATTTTAAGGAAAGAGAAGTTTATACGCAAAGTTTTCTAAATGCGAATTTTGGCTAAAGAAAGTTCAGTTTCTCGAACATGTAGTCAATAGTGAAGGTATGAAAGTAAATCCCACAAAGATAGAAGCTGTGATAAAATGAGATAGGCCAAAGACTCCCATGGAAGTAAGAAGTTTTCTCGGATTAGCGGGATATTATAGAAGATTTATACAAGATTTTTTTAAGATTGCTGTTCCACTGACTAAGTTGACAAAAAAGAATGAGAAGTTTGTTTGGACGGATAAGTGTGAGGAAAGTTTTCAAGAACTAAAGAAAAGATTAATAACGACACCAGTATTGGTTCTACCCGATGAGAAGGGTGAGTTTGTAATCTACAACGATGCTTCGTATAAAGGACTAGGTTGTGTGTTAATGCAACAGGGAAAGGTAATAACATATGTGTCAAGGCAGTTAAATCCACACGAGCAGAAATATCCTACACATGATTTGGAATTGGCAGCAATTATATTTGCTCTTAAGATTTGGAGACACTATTTATACGGAGAAAAGTGTGAGATTTATACGGATTACAAGAACTTAAAGTATATCTTTAAACAAAGAATTGAACATGAGGCAAAGGAGATGGTTGGAGTTAATTAAAGACTATGACTGTACGATAAGTTATCATCCCAGGAAGGGAAACGTTGTAGCAGATGCGCTAAGCCGCAAGGAAAGATTGAATATGTTAGATTCATCCGAAGAATTGATCAAAGAATTTGAGAAGTTGGAAATAGAGGAGCAAGTTCCAGAACTTGTAAATGAAGCAACGTATGTGATGACATTTCAACCAGAAATTTTGGAAAAGATTTGATATTGTCAAGAACAAGTGATGAACCACGAGAAATATAAGTTGACAAGAGAAGAGGCGAGTGCTCAAAAGGATGAAAAAGGAATATACCGCGTTGGCTCACGTATTTGGATCCCTAATGTTGTGGAATTAAAGCATGAGATTCTTCAGAAAGTGCATAACTCGAGGTTTTCAATTCACCCGGGAAGTAAGAAAATGTACAAGGACTTAAAAGAGAATTATTGGTGGCTGAACAGGAAAAGGGAAATCGCGGAATGGATAAGTAAATGCTATACGTGTCAAAGGGTAAAAGAGGAACATCAACGACTGAGTAGATTGCTTCAGCCACTAGACATACATGAATGGAAATGGGAGCATATCGCGATGGACTTCGTGGTAGGATTAAAGACTAAGACTAATCATGATGCGATTTGGGTAATAATCGATTGACTGACAAAGTCAACATATTTCTTACTTATTAACGAAAGATTCTCATTGGAAAAGTTGGTCAAAATGTACTTGGATGAAATCGTAATGTGTCACGGAATACCGGTGTCTATCGTATCCGATAGAGATTTGAGATTCAACTCGAGATTTTGACAACAATTTCATGATCATTTGTGAACGAAGTTGAAAATGAGTACTGCGTAGCACCCGCAGATAGACGGATATGTTGAAAACGATCGAGGATATGTTGAGAACCCGTGCATTGGATTTTAAAGGAAATTGGGACGATCATTTTCCATTAATTAAATTTTCCTACAATAACAGTCTTCACGCAAGTATTGGCATGCCGCCTTACGAGACATTGTATGGAAGGAAATGTAGGTCTCCTACTTATTGGGATGAGGTTGGTGAGCGCAAGCTAATTGGTCCAGAACTAGTGCAACAAACGAAAGAGAAGGTGGAAATAATTCGCAAGGCTGGTAGTTGCTCAAGATCGACAAAGAAAGTATGTAGACCAGAATCGAAAGGATGTGTTATTCGAACCCGGAGATAAAGTTTTATTAAAGATATCTCCATGGAAAGGTCTATATAGATTCAGAAAGAAAGGAAAACTAAGTCCCGGATATATTGGGCCATTCAAAGTATTAAAGCAAGTTGGAAAAGTCGCATACGAGTTAGCGTTACCTCCGCAAATGCAACATCTTCATAACGTGTTTCACGTCTCTCTTCTCAAAAAGTATAATGCAGATGCTAGCTATATGATTGAATTGGAACCAGTGGAAATTTAACAAGATCTATCATATGTGGAACAACCCGTGCGAATCTTAGATCGAAAAGAAAAAGCGCTAAGAAATAAAGTGGTGCCTCTAGTTAGAGTTTTATAGAGAAATACTAAGATAGAGGAATCAACTAAGGAATTAGAAAGTGAAATGTGAGAGAAGTATCCCCATCTATTTGTTTAGACTAGATTCTGAGGACATAATCCTTTTAAGGGGGTAGATTGTAGCGACTGGGAATTTCGTGATGTAATTTAATGAATAAAGTATAGTTTGTGCTATAATTATAGTTTATGTGATTTATGTGAATAAATAAAAGGTTAAATGATTATACGGTTTAAATGTTATTGTTGTATAATAATAGCTGGGAACATAAAGTAATTCGTTCCAGTTTGATAAGTCAGCTAAGGGATTAATGTAACGCCCCCAAATCCGGGGTCAGAGGATTTGGTCGTCACTATGAAACCTCAATCCAAAATAACTTGTTTAATCGATAAGTAAATGCCAGCAACTGAAATATAGCGTATATGACCCCAAACTACACCCAAGATCTTTTCAAGTTACAGTTCTAGAAACTAGATATCCAAATTCCATAAATAAATTTTCACTTTCTTTTAAAACTCTTTTCAATAATTCCAAACCTTAAAACTTAACCCGCTAGTATAACTTCGAAAAGAAGTATACTAGGCCCAAATACAATACACAACTATAATATAATATAATATAATATAAACAACTTTATACAATATAACTTACACTAGTGCGCAAACCCTGGACCAACCACCTTTCAAAAGCTTCTTATTTGCTTCCTCGAATTACGCGGCTAAACAACGCAAGCTAATCCTCTCCGGAGGTTAAATTTGAAAACAGGCAAGTATGAGCGAAAAAAATGCTCAACAAGATTATTATAACATGTATAGGGTTGTTTTGATATACAACTGACATCTGAAATAGCGTAGAACATTTTAAAATCATAATTGCTGAAACGGAAAATTTATTAAAGAATCGAATAATTGTTTCTCACTGTATTCCAAACTCTTTTTGATATTTTTGAGCGAAATGCTTCAGCAATACTTTGAATCTTGACGAGATAAAACAAAACATTGTTTACAGAAATATCGTAAACATTAATAACAAGAAGCAATGTTTACGGAATGAATCGTAAACTTTACTCAAAACCGAACTCTTGATATTAATACTCATTTTGTTGTCATATCAAATTAGACATCAATACGAACTTTGATGCTCACAACATCCCATACTGAAGTCAGCATCAATCATCTATACTAATACCACCTTTGATATTTAACAACAAAGTAAGTATCGGCATAAATCAGACACTGAATCAAAACCGCTTTTCACCTTTTATCCAAAATAGAAATAGTTGATAAACTGTTTATTTCAAGAATATCAAAACAATTTAGAAACAACAGTTTAGATTGGAACCAATTATATTTCATGTTGTTCCTGATGATCAGTCACGAAACAGCACCGGTATCCCGCAACCATACAATAAATATAGGTGCTACCCGTATTCCGCAGCTATACGGTGCCTATAGGGCACCAGAAAAGGAATATATTCGCCTTGAAAGATATTACAGCTGGACCGATATCTCGATCGCCTACGCTGTAACCAGTAACCAGTAACCATTCCAATCTTAAAAACCTTTTTATTGAAAAAGGAGCCGACTCAATCGACATCCTAAATAATTTTTATTCCCCCATTCACTTGGGCAGAAATACTCGCAACAAAATCATCTTTCTCAAAATACAAAACATTTATAAATCCAGTAATTTGATAAGTAAAATCACTTAGCTATTCTGAACATAGAATAACAGAGAGTACTTGCATAATAATCATTTAATTCAGCGATATGTAAAACACTTATTTATTTTGAACTGAGAATAGGGAAAGTAATACTTGCATTAGAAGATTTAAAATAAATATCACTTGAACAATAAGTGATGATAGGGATACTTGCCTTTGGGTTGTTAGCAGTTAGTCACACTCGTATAAACGCAATTATCTCAGTCTGGCTTCTCAAGGCATCACCGTCTTTTACTTCGCTAAATCTCTGATCTGCTGCTCATGTAGTTCTGCAACCCAATATTCCATATTATTCAACTCTAGTCTTCATCCATTCCATCTGGTCCTGATCGTCTTGAAAGACTTGTATCTATAATTAAAAGATCATACTTTAATCGTCTAAACGATAATTACTCGACGAACTGCGCGTCAACATCCTATTTTCTACCCATACGATAGCCCGCAAATAATTAAAACAGTCAAATACAAGACCCTTGACCCATATACACACGTAATTCACATAGCACATGAGCACATAACTCATGTATCACATAATTCATATCACATATGACTCGGTTCGACTGGGTACGCTTAAAACTAAAATTGGTCAAAAATATGACTTCTCAATCAATACGCGACTCAGAATCGATTTGCAAAATAAGCGACCTTTCGAAACAAAAGGATTTGGGTCTCGAAAGTACTTTTGTTGAAAGCGGAATATTTTTTCTGAGTCTATACACGTTCGTTTCGTATTAAACAGACGAACGATTTATTAATTACGAATAAAATAAGAATTAAATGAAATAAATCAATTAATAATAATATTAATTAATTTTTAAATACCAAAATAAAATTTGTAAAAGCTTAAAAATAATTTTTATAATTTATTTGAATTAATTATAAAAAATTGTATTTTATTTAACTATATATAAATAAAATTAATTGATTAAATGAATTAACCAATTAATTAAATTTATAAACAATTACGTAAAATAAATTATAAATAACAAAAACAAATATGAAGTTTTGAAAATAATAAAAGAAATAAATTTTGAAATTTAAAACAATTAAGAAAGTAATTTTTAGAATTATAAATAATAAATATATGATTTTTAAAATAAAAAATAATGATTTTTAAAAACAGAAATGAATTTTGAATTATTTATAAAAGAAAATACCACAAACAGTTTTGGAAAACAGAGAAGGGATTTTCAAGATCAAAAGCGGGTCATTTCCAAGTTTTAAAAATGGGTCAGCTATCCCAACCAGGTCAATAAGAATTCGCCGGATTTCTGCCCAGAATCCGGCCGGCCAGAAAATCCGGTGAGTTCCGATTTGCTCTCAAAATGATTCAGTTTCGATCGTTTTTCAATCCGATTTTGAAACCGGTGACGAGCTCGGGTGCTCCGGCCAGCAATCCAAAATACGCAAAACTCAACCAAAAACCATGATTCTTATATCAAAATAACGTTCAAGATTAGTACAATCTTATACAATCATTGTAATCCACAACCAATTACCAGGAATCTCAGAATTTGAATATGAAACTATCGATTTATAAATCGAACTCAATCTATAATTTAAGCAACGAAATAATTCAACCAATTATACAAAACGACACCCTTAAATCTCAGGAACCTAATTCAATCATCAGAAACCATCGACAATCAACAGAAAATAAACACCCAATTCGAAACAAAAACAACGAACGTCGTTAATTCAAAATACTAAACCTTAGTTCGAATTCTTGGTGTTAAAAGATCGGCCTCTTCATGAGGATTGATTTGGCATCAAGATCGTCATCCACGGATTAAAAACAGGGCTCAATCGATCCAATTAGCCAAGAACAAACCCTAACCCCCAATTTAATTTTTGGATTTTTATAAATTTTATACTATTTTTCTGTAAAATCTGAAAATAATTAATTAAAACCTGATATTTATATTAACAGAAAATAAATACCCCTAAAGTCAAATAAGGGTGTTTTTACCTCCTAAATTAAAATAAATAGGCCCCAAAATAATATTTACGGGGAATAATTTCAAAATAATAAAATACAAAATTTATATCAAAATTCCCCGAAAATTGCGAATAATTTAAAAATATAAAAGTACTGGGTATTTGAAATATGAATGATTCTATAAAAATAAAAACACGAATTTTATGGACTTTAACGTCCCGGCGGAGTCCCGGTCCGTTGATTTTTAAAAACCAAAATGATACTCAAATTAACAGAAAATTCCAAAACACGTAAAATATAATTAAATGCACATACATCGAGATAAAATGAGTACCTCGATAAAGACACATGTTAGATATATTTGTGATGTCATGTCTAATGATGATTTGTGTTTAGTTTTCAAATCTTAACTAACAGGACAAATCAGGACTTAACTGGAAATCAGTACTTATACTAAAGTCAGGACTTAAGATATCAGAACTTAAGTTGTCAGAATTTAAGTTATCAGAAGATATTTATCAGGAGATAATATTAGGACTTAAGGAGACTTTCAGATAAGGAAGATGGCTGATTGAAAAGAAAGAAGATCGAGACTAAAACAAGAAGATATATGCATGAAGAATAATTCTATGAAGAATAGAATACTTGGAAGAAAAGATAACTAGTTGATATATTTTAGGATGCAGACTTATGTTCAATATCAATTAGAAGTTTACCTTGTAACTGTGTGTCTATATAAACACAGCATAGGGTTTACACTATAAGTGTTATCTAATTCGAGAATATTATTTATTGTGACCCTAGCAGCTCTCGTGATATTTGTTCATCACTGAGAGGGGACGGTTCCATTGTAATACTGTTTTATTAATAAGATTATTATGTGTTTCATACTTGTATTCTTAATTCTATTTGATTGTGCTAGACACTATATTCAACCCCCTTCTACAGTGTGTGTGACCTAACAAGTGGTATCAGAGCTATATGTTAACATACATACAGTAAAGATCCAAAAACAATCATGTCTGAAGAAACACAAACTCCAACCAAGCCCACCAAAATTGAAGAAACTCCAAAGACTCAAATCCATAATCGATATGAGACTATTAGGGTTCCCATACTGAAACCTTCTGAGTATCCCATATGGAAGGTGAGGATGTCTATGTTTCTGGAAGCTACAGATCCAGAATACCTTGATAGAATTAATGAAGGACCACATAAGCCAACCAAGCTCTCTGTTGTAATTGCAGATCAGCCAGCACAGACTGTACCAAAGGAGAAAAGTGAATATACAGCTGAAGATATCTCATCGATTACAAATGATGCAAAGGTAAGACATTTGATGCATAGTGCCATTGATAATGTCATGTCAAACAGGGTAATTAACTGCAAGACTGCAAATGAGATATGGGATGCCTTGGAGAAAAGATGCCAGGGAACTGATTCAATTAAGAAGAACAGGAGGACTATACTCACTCAAGAGTATGAGCACTTTGACTCAAAACCTGATGAGTCATTAACTGGTTTATATGACAGATTTGTCAAACTCTTGAATGATCTGTCACTGGTGGATAAGGAATATGATCTTGAAGATACTAATCTTAAATTCCTTTTAGCTCTTCCTGAAAGTTGGGACTTGAAGGCAACTACTATAAGAGACAATTATGCTCTTGATGAAACTACTCTTGATGAAATTTATGGTATGCTCAAAACTCATGAACTTGAGATGGATCAAAGAAGCAAGAGGCATGGGAGAAATTCAAGGACAATTGCTCTTAAGGCTGAGGAGGAATCCCCTAAAGTGGCTGTCTCAAAGAAAGGCAAAGGAAAGGCTCTCATCACAAAGTCTGATAATGAGTCATCAAGTTCTAATAGTGATGAGGATTCAGAAACTGAAAGTCTATCTGAGATGGATGTTGATGAAGAGATGATAAAATTGTGTGCTCTTATGGTGAAGGGTATCACAAAGATAGCTTACAGGAAATTCAGAAGGGGAAAGAAGTTTTCCAGGAAAAGTGGAAGTTCTGATAAGAAGGGATTTTGAAAATCTGAAGGCAAAGTTGGAAAGTCTGACAGAGGAGATTACTCAAATGTTAAATGCTACAATTGTGGTGAGAAAGGCCACATATCTCCTGACTGCAAGAAAGGAAAAGGTGGCAAAGGCAAGGCACTTGTCACAAAGAAGAAAAGCTGGACAGACACTTCAGATTCTGAAAGTGTGGTGAACTATGCTTTGATGGCAAATGCTGATAGCAGTTCTGAAGCTGCTGAGTTAAAGGTACCTCAAACAACTTATGCTTTTCATACTGATGATATTACCGAGTTGAGAAGATATCTTAAAACCATGTTCATTAGTTATAGAGATCAAACTTTAACATGTGAAAGGTTACTTCTGAAAATTTGGCTTTTAAGAAAAGGAATGACTATTTAGAAAAAGAGTTAGTTATGTTCCATCAAACTCAGAAAGAAAGAGATGATGCTTTTTATGTTAGAGATGAAGTGTTAAAATTAAATCAATCTCTAAAAACTGAGTTAGAAATGGAAATAGAGATTATCAGGACTTGGACTAACTCTGGAAGAACAACTCAGAATTTGTTAAGTAGTGGAAACTGGAAAGAGGGCTTAGGTTATGGAGATGATAAGAATAATAAAGGAACTGTAGAAATTGAGCCTATAGTTGTTAAACAAAAGCCAAAGGTAAATCCTGTTAAGTTTGTAGCTGTAAAGTCTGATATTGATAAATCATAAGTTAAAGAGAAATTAACTTCTGACAAACCAAAACAGGATAAGCCAACTGAAGTTAACATAGGCTTAATGACAAAGAAGCAGCTTAAGTATAAGCTAAAAGAGATTAAGGATGTAAACAAGGTAAAACCACCTAGAAAAAATAGGAATGGAAAGAAAGGTGTGAATAAAAGCAATAATTATAAGTCTGTTCCTAATGCTCCTGGAAAGAAATGTTATAACTATGGAAATTTTAACCATCTGACTTCTTTTTGCAGGAAAAATAAGAATATAAACTCCTTACCTTCTAAGTCAGGAGTTAAGAGTCAGTCTGTTAGATTTAAGCCATAAAATCCTTGTTTTCATTGTGGTAGTTTATGGCATTCCATTTATACTTGTAAGGAATATCATAGTTTGTACTATGATTATTATCAAATAAAACCTTCTATAAAGAAAGTAAGCATTATTCCTTCTAGTGTAAGTTCTGATGCAAAGTCTGATACTGTAAATTCTGATAAGAAAAATATTAACATAAACTCTGATGTTAAATCCGCTGCAAATGTTAACAAACTTAATAAGGCCAAAGGATCCAAGCAAGTCTGGGTCCTTAAAACTAATCATTAGAGGTCTTTGTGATTACAGGACAACAGGAAGAACATCCTAGTTGTGAACAGTGGATGTTCAGGACATATGAATGGAAATAAAGCCCTGCTATCAGACTTTGTGGAGAAAGCTGGCCCAGGTGTTTCTTATGGAGATGGCAACATAGGAAAAACACTGGGATATGGCAATATCAATCTCGGGAATGTCATCATTGAAGAAGTAACTCTAGTCTCAGGACCTAAACACAATTTGGTGAGTGTTAGTCAAATTTGTGACAGAGGTTATCATGTGGATTTCTTTGAAGAACACTTTGAAGTTGTAAGCAAATCTATAGGCAAAGTTGTTCTGAAAGGATACAGGCATGGTAACATTTATGAAGCCAAGCTTTCAACAAGTTCTGATGGTTCTGCAATCTGTCTGTTAAGCAGAGCATCAATTGAAGAAAGCTGGGATTGGCACAAGAAACTCTCTCATTTAAATTTTAACAATATAAATGAACTTGTCAAGAAAGATCTTGTGAGAGGACTGCCAAAATCAGTATTTGCTCCTGATGGCCTTTGTGATTCCTGTCAAAAGGCAAAACAAAGAAAATCTTCATTCAAGAGCAAGACTGAATCTTCAATTCTTGAGCCTTATCACCTACTACATGTTGATCTATTTGGTCCAGTGAATGTCATGTCTATTTCAAAGAAGAAATATGCTATGGTCATAGTGGATGAGTTCACCAGATACACATGGGTGCCAACCTACTTTTGGGCTGAAGCTGTGCAGAGTGCTTGTTTTACTCAGAATGCTACACTTATCAACAGGCATGGAAAGACACCATATGAGATGGTGAAGAAAAAGAAGGCAAATCTGAAGTATTTACATGTATTTGGATGCAAGTGTTTTGTTCTTAAGACTCATCCTGAATAGCTATATAAATTTGATCTAAAAGCTGATGAAGGAATTTTTGCTGGATATCCACTTTCCACAAAAGCCTTCAGAGTCTACAATTTAAGAACAAGGGTTGTCATGGAATCTATCAATATCTCTTTTGAAGATAAGAAGATTACCGGACTTGAAGATTTCAATTATAATTATCAGCTGAGATTTGAGAATGAAGCTTTAAATTCTGATTCTGTAAATTCTGATAGTCTAAATCCTGATACTGCAAACTCTGATGGGTTAAACTATGATGTTATTGAAACTGTGGTGACTATGCCAAAGGAAAATGCACCTGTGTAGGGGGAGCATATTGAAGATCCAGCCACATCTTAAGAAGCATCAGAACCAAGAACAGGCTCTTCAAGTTCTGATTCATCAAGTTCTGATGGGGCAGGTTCTGATAATTCTTGAAACTCAAATTATGATTCATCAAGTTCTGATGGGCCAAATTCTGATAATTCTGGAAACCCAAATTCTGAAGAATCCAACTCAGAGAGCATGATTTCAGGGGGAGCATCAGATAATGTTGATGGAGACAGCATGGATCATGGGGGAGCATCCAATTCTAGAGATAATCTTCCATCTGCAAGGAAGTGGACTAAAGCACATACACCTGACTTGATTATTGGAAATCCTGACGCAGGTATTAGAACTAGAAGAGCAACATTAAATGAATGTCTCTATCATTCTTTTCTTTCTCAGGCTGAACCAAAGAAAGTGGAAGAAGCTGTTCAAGATGCTGATTGGGTGCAAGCAATGCAGGAAGAGTAAAATAAATTTGAAAGAAATAAAGTCTGGACCCTAGTGCCAAGACCAAAGAACATATCTGTTGTTGGTACAAAATGGGTGTTCAGAAACAAAACTGATAGTGATGGAATAATTACAAGGAATAAAGCAAGGCTGGTTGCAAAAGGATATTCTCAATAGGAGGGAATTGATTATGATGAAACATTTGCACCAGTTTCTAGATTGGAAGCCATAAGGATATTTTTGGCTTATGCTGCTTACAAAAAGTTTATAGTCTTTCAAATGGATGTAAAAAGTGCTTTTTTTAATGGAGAATTGGAAGAAGAAGTATATGTTGAACAACCTCCAGGTTTTGTAGATTCAAAATTTCCTCATCATGTCTACAGACTTGATAAAGCACTTTATGGCCTTAAGCAAGCTCCAAGAGCATGGTATGAGACATTAGCTCAGTTTCTTCTGGAAAGTGGATTTAACAGAGGGACTATTGACAAAACTTTATTCTATCTTAACCATGGAAAGGACTTACTTTTGGTGCAGATATATGTTGATGATATCATTTTTGGTTTTACAAATGATAGACTTTTTAAAAGGTTTGCCAAGCTAATGCAATCAAGATATCAAATGAGTATGATGGGAGAACTTAGCTATTTTCTGGGCCGTCAAGTCAAGCAGAATGAAGAAGGAACTTTTATTTGTCAATCTAAGTACATCAGAAATTTGTTGAAGAAATTTGGAATGCAAGACTGTTCAATTGCATCCACTCCTATGGCCACTGTAACAAAATTGGATAAGGATACTGGTATATCAGTAGATATTACTGATTATAGAGGTATGATTAGCTCATTACTCTATCTAACTGCAAGTATACCTGATATCATGTATGCTACCTATCTTTGTGCAAGATTTCAAGCAGATCCAAGAGAACCTCACTTAACAGGTGTGAAAAGAATTTTCAAGTACCTTAAGGGTACAGCTGATCTGGGATTGTGGTATCCTAGAGAATCAGACTTTAAGCTAATAGGTTACTCAGATGCAGATTTTGCAGGATGCAAAATTGACAGGAAAAGCACAAGTGGAAGCTGCCAATTTCTTGGAGGTAGATTAGTTTCTTGGTTTAGCAAGAAACAAAAGTCAATTTCCACATCAACTGTAAAAGCAGAATACATTGCTGCAGGAAGCTGTTGTGCACAGATTCTTTGGATGAAGAATCAGTTACTGGATTATGGGTTAACATATTTTAAAATCCCTATTTATTATGATAATCAAAGTGCTATTGCTATGAGAGGCAATCCAGTTCAACACTCAATGACAAAGCACATCAGCATTAGGTACCACTTCATAAGGGAACATGTGATGGAGGGTACAGTGGAATTGCACTTTGTTCCAACAGATCAACAACTAGCAGATATCTTCACAAAACCACTGTGTGAAGCTACTTTTACAAGATTTGTAAATGAACTTAGAATGGTTTCAGGTTCTAAATCTGCTTAGTTTATGTTCTGATACATCAGACTTTATGATCAGTATTTACAGATATTACTATCTTTGTGTATTCTGTGCTTAAATTGAAATTTTCTAAGTGCTGATGTTGTCTGATGTGAATTTCTAAACTCTGATAGTGATTGTAACGACCGAGAAATTACACTTGTATTATATTATAATAAAGATAAATTATATGTATTATTATGTGGTTAACTGTGTCGAGTCGTTAAACCCTAATTCCTATGTGCTACGTGTTGTCTGTTTTGATCCGAACGTGTTTTGGATATTTATTTAGTGTTTTATCATAAGTTATATATTTTATATCAAAACCCGTACAGCTCAAATAGTGTTCTAAAAGCCTGTATTTCAAACAAAATCATTGGCCCTATTTTGCCAAAAACGACCTATACCATATCGCTATTCTGAACCCCTAGACGTTTTACAAATTTACCTTTTTCGCGAAAAATGACTTTTCCGGACCCCTTCGGGTACCAAAAACCCCACAAAAATCACATTTTTATTTTTATATGATCATGAAATTATCATACATCATTTTTCTTTGCATTTTTATAAGATTCATAATTTTTGGGAATTTTTAACATTTATTTTGTATTTATTAAATATTTAAAAATTTATTATTAATACCCAAAAATTATAAAAATTGGGGCCAAATATTTTTATTAGGAGTGTAATTAGCCCCTTAATTTTATTTGGGGGTATTATTTTTCATAAATATAAATAGCCGATTATTAGTAATTAATTAGTTAATTAATCATAAAAAATCAGAAAAATCAAGAAAATCCCCAATTCTCTGAAATTAGGGTTTGGAGTTCTTGGAATCAAATTCAATTTTAAAGGTGTTTCTGTTCATCAAATCGAACATGTAAGTAACCATTTTGAAGCCTGTAAATCATAGTTTATGATTCTATGATCAATTTGAGTTATTGATTATTCAAATTTTAATTTGTGATTTTCGGATTATACTTGGAATTTGGGTTTTGATTTTGGTTAATTGGTAGATGATTCTGTTAGTATAGGCTTGTAGATCGTCGTGTTGCGAGTCGAACGGCACCGGTTTCATCGCCGTTGGTGTGTGATTTGTGGTCGTCGGGAAAACCGCGGCGGCGGCGGCGTTCTTCGCGTTTCCGGCGTGATGGGCGACGGGGACGATGGAGGAAGGAAGGGAAAGGCTGGGGAGGCTGTAGGCATGATTATCGAACAAAAACGAGGCTCTGTTGTTGTGTGTTGGCCGTTGAATCGCCGGCGTCGGGTTTTTCCGGCAGCCGCCTGTTCTTCGCGACCCGGGTTCGACCCGGTTCCAACCCGGAAATCGACACGGGTTTGATCCAATAAACCCCCAACCTGATTTCCTGTTTGTGTTTCTGAATTTTATTATTTAATTATACTTTTATAAAATCAAAAATCAGTTTTATTCATTCTAAAAATCAAATAAAAAATTAGTTTTAAATTCTGAAAATTATTATTAATAATTTTTAAATTGTTTTATTAATTTAAAAATTCGAAATTATTTATTTAATTAATTATTTAATTATTTATCTAATTATTTATTAGTTATTTATTAATTAATAATTAGGTAATTAATTAATAAATAAGGATTAAAAATAATTGAATAATATGAATAATAATTCGTTAATTAGTTGAATATTGCGAATAACTCGTATTTATACGAGTAATGTTTCGATAAGTTAGAATTAGTAATCGAGCAATAATTTTTTCGAAGAATGTCGTAATAATTATTTGTAACGAATAATTAATTATAAATGATTAATTAATAGTATAGGTTATAATAATAATAATAATAGTTCAATAATTATACGAGGAATGCGAGTAGCTCGTATTTATAAGAGTAGTTGATCGTTGAGTTAGATTATGGTGCGAATAATAATTATTTATTCGATAAATAGCGTATCAATTAGTTGTATCGATTATTTATTTGTAAATAATCGATCTAATCGAGTAAATAATTATAATTTGTAAATAATGGTAATAAATTATAATGAATCCTAATAAATAAGGAATTAATTATTTGAAAATACAATAATTATTAATTAATTATTAAAAAATATAATTAAGGATTAT
Organism: Apium graveolens; assembly: GCF_009905375.1. Taxonomy (NCBI): domain Eukaryota; kingdom Viridiplantae; phylum Streptophyta; class Magnoliopsida; order Apiales; family Apiaceae; genus Apium; species Apium graveolens. The sequence continues at coordinate 71,443,872 of NC_133647.1, forward strand.
TTAATTATAATTAATTATTTATAATTGATTATTAATTAATTAAATCTTGTTTAATTCATAATAATTAAACCGTTAGTCCGATTTGAGTGAAACGAAGACCTCTAGACTCAGAAAAATGAAACGAATCCAATAAAAATAATTTTAAATCATAATTTCTTCCAAAAGAGAGTTGTCTTGTGTTAGTTAATGGTTTATATGCCCTAATAGGGGTAGAATCGAGTTAAATAAATTCCGAAAAATTATAATAAAATCAAATAGGGTTAGTTAATACAGGTATGAGTCTAGTATCGATTCTAAAAATAATTACGAGGTTGAAATGAATTATGTGCCTTATGTGCTATGTGCTTTACATGATTATATGAACCTTATGTGCTTTATAATTATATATGTATGTATGCGAGTCAGTTAGAAACGCATGGGTAGATTGATAGTTGTCTTGTGTTAGTTAATGGTTATAGTGCATATGTTGGTTCTTATTTCCAGTCTTATTTATTTGGCACTCGCCAGTATTGGAAAATTATTATTCTATACAGATTCAAATGGTTGTTCAAACCATCAGACTATCGATTCATTTATTCTTTTCTCTTCATACTATAAATATTGTTGCAGGCTTGTTGAGCAATTTTGGCTCATCTCCTTTTATTGCTATTCTTATTGTTTTACAGTTAAGGTAGAGAATGAAACCCATCAGAACCCGCATAGTCAAGAAGCGAGTCAAGCAGCAGGACCCTTTTATACCAAGAGTGTTTATCCCTATCCCAGAAGAGAGCTTTGAGTTACCAGATCATGTGTAACAGGATAAGTAGTAATGTTGGTTTGAATAAAAGTTATGTGGTGAGAATGTAGATAGAATAAAGTTTTGTAATAAAGAGAGTTCTTGAGACAGATTATTTTTATTTGGGTTTGTAATAAAGTTAGTGTGTCGTTCTTGTTTCCAACTCTTAACCTTAAAAGATCCTGAGTAGCAGTAGTTCGGGGTAATTATTATATTTATATTCCGCCTGTGCAAGTTTAGTTTGTAGTTAATGTTTATAATGCCCCAAATCTATACCCCGGATGTGGAGGGTGTTATAGTTGGCATCAGAGCATAGGTTTTGACCCTTGAAAACAAGAATATTAGGGCTAAGATAAGATAGGAAGGTCATATAGAATAGAAGTAAGAATGTTAGGGTTGTTTGTTTATGTGATTAGAAGTTATGAGTTTTCGGATTTTGATTTGATTGTTTTTGTGTTATTATTGTTATGTATATTAGATGGCCTCTTCGACGTCATCTACGGAGCGGACTGAGTCAGACCCAGTAGCAGCAACAGTACTAGCCCCAACATCAGTGCAGATTTTTCCTCCATTACCACCACCTCCACCATTTCCACCTGGACCAGCACCAGAGGTACCCCCTCCACCAGAGGTACCAGACTTTGTTGATTATTTCCCTTATTTTGAGCCGGAGATACCTGACTTTCCACCTTTAGAGATTCTGATATTTGATGTTCCTGATATGGTTGACATTCCACAGTGGGAGGACTTAGAGCCACAGGTTCCTGTGCCACAGTTTGAGATTCCAGAGATTCCACAGATGGAGCCAGAGTTAGAGCCACCTGTATATGCACCCATGGAGCAGCCTGTTTTGTATCCTGCACCGCTAGCTGTTTATGCCCCTGTGCCCGAGTATACCAGTTCCCGCAGCCAGAGTTTATGGATGAGGTAGTAGTAGATGAGCCCGTACCATTGCCTTCTCGAGGTTCCCGCACAGATCTTCGTGAGCATCACACTGTTACATATCAGCGGTACCAGTCAGAGAGAGGGGAGAGGGTCAGATGGCAGGATCAGTGTAGAGAGATCCTTGGGTTGTTTAAGATACAGAAGGACGGTCCAGTTCGAGCACTTCACCCAGACTATATATTGAGAGAGAGACTGTGCCAGATCCACAAGGCTGGTTCTCAAGAGCTTACTGACTTGAGGCAGCAGGACATTAGCACCGAGGCAGCGTATCGCAGGGCGATGACACTCACAGAGGCAGTGTTAAAGGCTTTGCAGGAGGAGCTGAGCCGTGTGCCACCGGGATTCTGATCTCAGCAGACAGAGGAGTGTTGTATCTTGTATATTATCTGTAGATAGATGCAGCGTACTATTATATGACTAGTTTATATGAGTGTAGCTACTAGTTTTGACCGATAGCAGTAGCAGTACGACTGACATATTATAGACTTTTATATCAAGCATTGACATTTGCAGCTGGTGTCCTACCCATATATATAAGATGAACCGTTTCACGTATTCTTTATTTTATTTTTCCAGTCATTTAAGTATTTACATTTATTTTACTGTTTTATCGTTGCATATTTTAAAATGTTGTTTTATTTATAATCATGTTGCATCCTTTATGTTTTCAAAATTTTAAAATTATTTTATTTTAAAAGGATTTATTTAAACATTGCACTATTTTTACTCATTTATTTAGATATTTAATAAATTGTTTTCTTCCCCCATATCAACTATGTTAACGCCGTTTTAATATTATAAAGACTGTTTCTATTCCATAACACATGTTTAGTAAATTGTTATTAAGAGAACCCATTGTTTTATTATCAGAAATATGGCACCCAAAAGAAAAGCATGACCCGACTCATCTAACGGAAATACCGAGGGCCAAAATGATAATAACCAGATGGATCAGATGTTTTATCTGAAAGAGATGTGTCTTAAGTCCAATCATGTATGAGGATTTAGGAATAACTTTTATGTAATCTGTTTTGATTTCATTGATATTAATAAAAGACTTGTTTTGGTTTAATTGCGGGGTTTATCTATTTAAGTGTTTAAATAAGTTATACCATAGTTTAGAGTAAAGCTTTTATGGATTATGATGAGATCATAATAATGAGACCTAAAAGATGATAACTCTGAACTTAAATATTTCCTGGTCGTAGGATTACTAACTGGTAATTGGTAATCTGGAAAGATCGGTACATACTATGCTTGCTTCATTATGAAGGATGTCTGTTCTCATAGACATTTGTGTGGTGACACTATAGCTAGTATGTAGGTGCTTATTATAGAATAAGTTCACTGAACATGACTCACACAGCTGAACAACTGATGGAGTTCACTCACGTGTCAGCAGTTGTTTACATAGTGATAGTTGTACAAGTATCCTTAGACTTGAGGTCATCATAGTCATCTTGTGTACACTGAACTATGCTTTGGTTTAGTTCTTAGTTTCCAGGGACAATTATAAGGGCTCTACTGGGTATAGGAATTTATACACGAAGAAAATGTATGATCAATAAAGGATCTACCCCTTCGAGTGAAGGAAGAGAATGTTCAATGCTGATCCACTTATGCTAGTTCAGGAATCTCTGGCCATAGTGAATGAAATTAGAAAGGAGTTTCTAATTTACATTAAATAGAACTAAGCATAGTGAATGGGAAAGCAAATGATTAAATAAGATAGGCTTGACACAAGTTCCATGCCTTGTATTTAATCATGACATTGCAGGGTAGAAGGAATTGATTGTACGGTAACTACTCACTGAATAGGTTCTTGGTATTCTAAACAGTGAATTCGTATTATCCGGATAGTCGCGATATGCTGAGAAGTATCCCTTACGATGTAGAATAAATATGATTAATTTATTAATTAATCATATTTAATGAATTAGAGAATTTATATAAATAATGATAAAATAGTTTTATTATTATTTATTTCTACTACCGGCTTAATATTGAACCTACAGGGTCACACCATAAAAGAGAATGATTTAATGGTGGAGGAATTAATTAATAATGGCTGGTAATTATTTATTTGTGAAATAAATAATTAATTAGCAGGTTTAATAATTGATTAAATGAGATTTAATTAATTTTTAATATTATTAATTAAGAATTTAATTTTGGAAATTAAATGAAGTGAGAGAATTATTTTTTCTAAAGTGTTTGGAAAAGGGATTAATGATTAAAAGGTGTTTTAATTATTAGTTAATTGGTTAATAAGAATAATCAATTAAAGGGTTAATAATAATAATATTTTATGGAAAATTTTCAGCTGAAAATTTTGCCTATAAATATACTATTATAAACCCTATTTGCCTCAACCCAAATAATTAACCCTAATTCTAAAGTAGAACAAGAGGGAGGCAACTAATTCTCTCAACCTCTTCCTCCTCCATCACATTGTACTCTTGGTGGATACCGGTGGAGTGCTTCACACTTGAGGAGCAGCTGCTAGGAATTTCCGATCATCGTTCTTGGATCGCTATTAAAGATCTCCATCTTTCCATTAACGTAAAGCTTCTTAAGGTAAACATACTGAACTACGAATTAAATATTATTTTTCGCATGGATCCTGCGGAGGGTTTCAGTTTTTTTTTTAAGATTTAAATTTACGTTTTCGTTGCGTTTATGTGTTAAAAACCCTTTATTATCTCATGCAACAACAGATGCTGATGATGCAGCAACCGATGCAGCAACCGATGCAGCAGCAACAACAGCAGTTTCAACAACAAATGCTACAGCAAGCCGCTCATCCAGAACATCAAGTACCACCAGCAGCACCTGTAGTTACTTTCAAACAATTTCAGTCGGTAAAGTCTCCAGAGTTTGCCGGTTCCACAGATCCTACAAAGGCGAGAGCTTGGATAAAGGAGATAGAAAAGGCTTTTACGTTGGTTAAAGTTGAGGAAGAACAGAAGACGGATTTTTCCAGCTACTTTCTGAAAGGCGAAGCTAATTACTGGTGGGAATCAAAGAAAGCTTTAGAAGGAGAAGGTGTGGTGACCTGGGACAGATTCACTGATCTTTTCCTGGAGAAATATTTTCCTCGCTTCATGAAGAATCAGATGGAGATCAAGTTCCTGGAACTGAAGCAAGATAACTTATCGGTCGCGGATTATGAGACCAAGTTTACTGAATTGGCAAGATTTGTTCCTGAGCAAGTGGATACGGATGAAAAGCAGGCCAAGAGATTCCAGCAGGGACTGAAGCCATGGATTCGTAGAAGGGTAACCATATTTGAGCTGACGACTTATACGGCTGTTGTTCAAAAGTCCATGATCATTGAAGGGAAAGTGAAGCAGCTCAGAAAGAAAAGTTACCAGGAAATTCCCAGAACCGTTTCAACAGAAGGCCGAGATTTCAAGCCCGGGGAAAGGTAAACTTCAGGAGACTAGAACAAGGCAACCAGAGGACGGGTAATCGACTTCCAGCCCCGAATTAGCAAAGACTTATCCGACCGCCTATACCTGATTGCAGAATATGTGGTAAAATGCATACTGAGATTTGCAACAATCCAAATGTCACATGTTTCAAGTACAAGCAAAGGGGACACTACTCTGGAGAATGTCCGATGGGAAATGCAGAAGTTACTTGTTTCCAGTGCGGAAGAAAAGGACATATTTCCAAGGACTACAGAGGAGTTGTAATGACCGCTAGTATTCCAAGGGTTTTAGCATTACCTCCACCTCCACTACCACCACAAAATCAGCCCAGGGCAAGGACTTTCAACATGTCAATGAAGGAAGCTGTACAGAGTCCGAATGTGGTTGCAGGTACGCTCCCTATAAATTCCGTAAATGCTCAAGTATTGATTGATTCAGGAGCTACAAGATCTTTTATTTCTGAAAGTTTTATCTCTAAGATAGATTGTGAGGTTCAGTGGTTAAATGAAGTGCTAGTCATAAAATTAGCAAATGATGATCAGGTTATGGTAGATCGAGTATGTCCAGGTTGTGATATTGAGGTAGGGAGATGTCATTTCTCAGTTGACTTGATACCTTTCAGGTTAGGAGAATTTGATGTTATTTTAGGAATGGATTGGCTAGCTAGTAATAATGCTCAGATTGATTGCGCAAATAAGAAAGTGAAATTGCAGACTGAAGAAAATACAAAGGTAATATTTAAAGGTGAGAAACAAAAGCAGAGATTCTTAACAATGATGCGGACGAAACGATTGCTACGTCAAGGATGTCAAGCTTACTTAGCTTATATGTTGGATGCTGACAAAGAAAGCCCTAAGATTGAAGATATTCCTGTAGTTTGTGAGTTTTCCGACGTCTTTCCAGATGAACTTCCAGGACTACCACCGGATCGAGAAATCGAGTTCACTATTGATTTGGCACCAGGGACTGAACCAATTTCGAAAGCTCCATATCGAATTGCACCTGTTGAAATGAAGGAATTAGCAACGCAATTGCAAGAACTTCTCGATAAAGGAATTATAAGGCCAAGTGTATCTCCATGGGGCGCACCAGTATTGTTCATGATAAAGAAGGACGGTAGCATGCGATTATGTATCGATTATCGTGAGCTGAACAAGTTAACTATTAAGAATAAATATCCTTTGCCTCGCATCGACTACTTATTTGATCAACTGAAATGAGCAGCGTGGTTTTCGAAAATCGACTTACGATCAGGTTATCATCAGTTAAAGATCAAGGCAGAAGATATTCCAAAGATTGCGTTCAGAACGAGGTATGGACATTATGAATTTCTCGTGATGGCTTTTGGATTGATGAATGCACCTGCAGCATTTATGGATTTGATGGATCGAGTATGCAAGAAGTATCTGAATAAGTTTATCATTGTATATATTGATGACATCTTGATTTATTTGAAGACGGAAGAAGAACATGCAGCGCACTTAAGAACGACATTGGAGGCATTACGAGAGGAGCAGCTTTATGCGAAATTTTTGAAATGTGAATTTTGGTTGAAGGAAGTATAATTTTAAGGACACATCATTAGTATTGAAGGAATTCAAGTGGATCCAGCGAAGATTGAAGATATTCTAAATTGGGAAAGACCATAGACCCCAACGGAAGTCAGAAGTTTCTTGGGATTAGCAGGTTACTATAGAAGATTTGTTAAAGATTTTCCAAAGATAGCCACCCCATTGACGAAGTTGACACGAAAGAATGAAAAGTTTGAATGGAATGAGAAATGCGAAGTAAGTTTACAAGAATTGAAGAATCGATTGATAACCGCACCTGTGCTTGTTTTACCTGATGATCAAGGAGACTTTGTCATATACAGCAACGCTTCATATCGAGGACTTGGATGTGTTCTGATGCAGCATGGCAATGTGATCGCATATGCTTCCAGACAGCTAAAGCCGCATGAACAGAAATATCCGACGCACGATCTCGAACTAGCAGCAATTGTGTTCGCACTAAAGCTCTGGAGACACTATCTATACGGCAAAAGATGTGATATTTACATGGACCATAAAAGTTTGAAGTATATTTTCACACAGAAGGAACTCAACATGCGACAGCGACGTTGGATAGAGTTAATCAAGGATTACGACGTTTCAATCAATTATCATCCAGGCAAAGCTAACGTGGTAGCAGATGTCTTAAGTCGAAAGGAATGATTGAATCTGTTAACATCTTCAGAAGACTTAATCAAGGAATTCGATAAACTGGAAATTGAAGTTCGTGTTCCAGAAAGCTCTACTGAAATGATTTACGCTATGACTTTTCAGCCGGAACTATTGGAGAAAATAAGAAGGTGTCAAGAAGAAGTAATGGACCAGGAAATCGACAATTTGACAGGAGAAGAGATTACCAGTCAGAAGGATGCCAAAGGAATTTTTCATGTTGCTTCAAGGATCTGGATACCTAACGTACCGGAATTAAAAGCAGAAATTTTGAAAGATGCTCATAGTTCAAGATATTCGATTCATCCCGGAAGCACAAAGATGAATAGAGACCTGAAGGAAAACTTTTGGTGGCCAAATATGAAAGAAATAGCGGAATGGGTTAGCAAGTGTTATACGTGTCAAAGAGTGAAAGTAGAACATCAACGCCCGAGCGGACTACTACAACCACTAGATATTCCAGAATGGAAATGGGAGCACTTAACCATGGATTTTGTTGTGGGACTTCCAAGGACGAAAGCAAATCATGATGCAATTTGGGTTATCATTGACCAATTAACGAAGTCAGCACATTTTCTCCCGATCAATGAAAGGTTTTCACTGGATAAGTTAGTGCACTTATATCTCAAGGAAATCGTAATGCGTCATGGAGTACCCGTATCTATTGTATCGGATCGAGATCCCCGTTTCAATTCAAGATTTTGGAGACAATTCCAAGAATGTATAGGAACCAAGTTGAACATGAGTACTGCTTATCATCCACAAACGGACGGGAAAAGTGAAAGAACTATTCAGACAATTGAAGATATGTTACGAGTGTGTACAATAGACTTTGAAGGCAATTGGGACGAGCACTTACCACTAGTGGAATATTCTTACAATAACAGCTATCACGCAAGTATTGGGATGCCACCTTATGAAGCTTTATATGGGAGAAAATGCAGATCACCTACATGTTGGGATGAAATTGGAGAACGCAAGATTCTATGTCCAGAACTGATTCAGCAGACTATGGAAAAAGTAGAACTTATCCGAAAGTAACTTGAAGCAGCGCAGAATCAATAGCGTAAATATGAAAATCAATTCAGAAAAGATGTGGACTATCAAGAAGGGGGACATGTATTGTTAAAGGTATCACCATGGAAGGGACTAACAAGGTTTGGCAACAAAGGCAAATTGAAACCTCGCTACGTCGGACCATTGGAAATTTTGAAGAAAGTTAGAAAGGTTTCAAGGTCTCCAGATTATGTACTTAGAATCTATTTTCTTTATAGATTGAGGATATCTAGTATGAACTGAATGGTTACAAGATCATGATCATGTACAACACACAGTCAAAATAATTCTATCTTATCTCTGTTTTCTACCAGAGAACAATAAAGGCAGAATGTCATGTAGTCTACGACGGTGAACATGTACAGTAAATGAGCAGACAGTGTTTACGAGTTGGCCTTACCACCCCATATGCAACATATTCATAACGTATTACATGTATCTATGCTTAAGAAGTACAACCCTGATACAAGGCATGTAATAGAATATGAGCCAATAGAATTTCAGGCAGATTTGTCATATGTAGAGGAGCCGATAAGAATTTTAGATCGGCAAGAGAGGGTATTAAGGAATAAGTCTGTACCATTAGTGAGAGTTTTTGTGGAGAAACCCAGTGGTTGAGGAATCAACCTGGGAGCTCGAGAGTGATATGTTAGAAAAGTATCCTCAGTTATTTTCATAGTGTGATTCTGAGGACATAATCCTGTTAAGGGGGAAGAATGTAACGACCGAGAAATTACGCTTGTATTATATTATAATAAAAATAAATTATGTGTATTATTATGTGGTTAACTGTGTCGAGTCGTTAAACCCTAATTGCTATGTGCTACATGTTGTCTGTTTTGATCCGAACGTGTTTTGGATATTTATTGAGTGTTTTATCGTAAGTTATATATTTTATATCAAAGGCCATACATCTCAAACAGTGTTTTAAAAGCCCGTATTTCAAACAAAATCATTGGCCCTATTTTACCAAAAACGACCTATACCATATCGCTATTCTGAACCCCTAGACGTTTTACAAATTTACCTTTTTCGCGAAAAATGACTTTTCCGGACCCCTTCGGGTACCAAAAACCACACAAAAATCACATTTTTATTTTTATATGATCATGAAATTATCGTACATCATTTTTATTTGCAATTTTATAATATTCATAATTTTTGGGAATTTTTAACATTTATTTTGTATTTATTGGATATTTAAAAATTCATTACTAATACCCACAAATTATAAAAATTGGGGCCAAATATTTTTATTAGGAGTGTAATTAGCCCCTTAATTTTATTTGGGGGTATTATTTTTTAATAAATATAATTAGCTGATTATTAGGAATTAATTAGTTAATTAATCATAAAAAAATCAGAAAAATCAAGAAAATCCCCAATTCTCTGAAATTAGGGTTTGGAGTTCTTAGAATCAAATTCAATTTTAAAGGTGTTTATGTTCATCAAATCGAACAAGTAAGTAACCATTTTGAAGCCTGTAAATCGTAGTTTATGATTCAATGATCAATTTCAGTTATTGATTATTCGAATTTTAATTTGTGATTTTCGGATTATACTTGGAATTTGGGTTTTGATTTTGGTTAATTGGTACATGATTCAGTTAGTATAGGCCTGTAGATCGTCGTGTTGCGAGTCGAACGACACCGGTTTCATCGCCGTTGGTGCGTGATTTGTGGTCGTCGGAGAACCGCCGCGGCGACGGTGTTCTTCGCGTTTCCGGCGTGATGGGCGACATGGACGATGAAGGAAGGAAGGGAAAGGCTGGGGAGGCTGTAGGCTTGATTATCGAACAAAAACGAGGCTCCGTTGTTGTGTGTTCGCCGTCGAATCGACGGAATCAGCCCGCCGGCGTCGGGTTTTTCCGGGCAGCCGCCTCTTCTTCGCGACCCGGGTTCGACCCGGTTCGAACCCGGAAATTGACCGGGGTTTGATCCAATAAACGCCCAACCTGATTTCCTGTTTGTGTTTCTGAATTTTATTATTTAATTATACTTTTATAAAATCAAAAATCAGTTTTATTAATTCTAAAAATCAAAAATCAGTTTTATTAATTCTAAAAATCAAATAAAAAATTAGTTTTAAATTCTGAAAATTATTATTAATAATTTCTAAATTATTTTATAAATTTAGAAATTTAAAATTAGTTATTTAATTAATTATTTAATTATTTATCTAATTATTTATTAGTTATTTATTAATTAATAATTAGATAATTAATTAATAAATAAGGATTGAAAATAATTGAATAATATGAATAATAATTCGTTAATTAGTTGAATATTGCGAATAACTCATATTTATACGAGTAATGTTTCGATAAGTTAGAATTAGTAATCGAGCGATAATTTATTCGAAGAATGTCGTAATAATTATTCATAACGAATAATTAATTATAAATGATTAACTAATCGTATAAGTTATAATAATAATAATAATAATAATAGTTCAATAATTATACGAGGAATGCGAGTAGCTCATATTTATACGAGTAGTTGATCGTTGAGTTAGATTATGGTGCGAATAATAATTATTTATTCAATAAATAGCGTATCAAATAATTGTGTCGATTATTTTTTTGTAAATAATCGATCTAATCGAGTACATGATTATAATTTGTAAATAATGGTAATAAATTGTAATTAATCCTAATAATTAGGGATTAATTATTTTAAAATACAATAATTATTAATGAATTATTTAAAAATATAATTAAGAATTATTTAATTATAATTAATTATTTATAGTTGATTATTAATTAATTAAATCTTGTTTAATTCGTAGTAATTAAACCGTTAGCCTGATTTGAGTGAAACGAAGACCTCTAGACTAGGAAAAATGAAACGAATCCAATAAAAATAATAGTAAATCATAATTTCTTCCGAAAGAGAGTTGTCTTGTGTTAGGTAATGGTTTATATGCCCTAATAGGGGTAGAATCGAGTCAAATAAATTCCGAAAAATTATAATAAAATCAAATAGGGTTAGTTAATACAGATATGAGTCTAGTATAGATTCTAAAAATAATTATGAGGTTGAAATTAATTATGTGCCTTATGTGCTTTACATGATTATATGAACCTTATGTGCTTTATAATTATATATGTATGTATGCGAGTCTGTTAGAAACGCATGGGTAGATTGATAGGGTTCCGTGGTATCAATTCGAGATACGCATATGTAGTAAGTTATCTAAACGACTATCTTTCTATGATTGATTCAGTATAAATAAGGCAGATCAAGCAGGAGACCGAAGGCGGTGAGTTGAACCAGGTTAAGTGTGACGGCCTCAACCCCGGGGTCAGGAATTCACGTCATCAACAATCACCATAACAAACATAATATAATCAATTCCAAGATAGAATATAAATACGATCCCTTTTTCCAAGATGTTTGCCAGGTTTAAGTATGATTTAGGTTACATTTAACACAAACCTACTTACAACAATCATCCTGACGCAGCTAACTTAACATATCAACTCCACAGACCACCCTTGGTCCAACACAACCATCTCAGAGGAGTCTGACACGAAGGGAACTGGAACTCTGCCCTGATTATCGCGAAAGAATCTCTTAGGCATCTGCAATACATATATAAAACATTCTGCAAGGGTGAGCAATCAATTGCTCAGCAGTACCGCAATATGAATAACAAGTAAAAATGATTCAAAGTAAAGCAGTTATAGGAACAGACTTCATAACTCTTTTAGAAAACAAGTAAACATTTATAAACTGGATACTCAAAACTGGCATGCTCTGTAAAATAATAACATCAGTAGTGTGCTGTGTATAAATACCATAATCTAATTTTAGCATGCTAATCACATTTATAAAACCGCTGTATCAACTACTCATGCCCTTACGGGAATCACAAATCCAAGTCAGATACGTAGTGGATATGTGAAGACAGCTGACCAGGCTATCAACACCAGACGGCTCCAACTGCCATCTCATTTACCTGTTCCGGAACTCAGAGACTAGCTAGGTCTCTGACCTGCTGGACTAATCAGGTATACAGTGTGCGCAACCGAATTAGCCTCTTATGCCACCTCAATAGGCCTACTCTAGCCCCAACGTATCCCATATCTGATCGTTTTATCCAGTTTTCAAAATGACTTTTACCTATCTCTTTTTCAAAATCAATTCTGTCACAGCACACTATTCAAATCCTCTTTTTATTTTAATCACATTTAGAGATAGGTATTTTTAGAAGTTACTTTTCCCCAAAACATAATTTTAAACATCATTTTCAAATACAGGGGATACGTAACTTAAAACGTTTCTGTTCCATTACGAAAGTAAAACAATTAGTTATTCATAAGCACTGAACCATAAAAAAATGGTCAGGGGTACTTGCCTTGCAGAGCGTTACAACTATCATTGACTGATTTTGATATACTTGAACGTTCGGGCTCTCATGGAAAAATGACTATCTCACTAGAAGACATCCCTGCTTCGCAGCAATCTATCTCAAGATAGTATCCAGGACTCTCAGGGTTCTTCGCTTAGGAACCTCGAGGCACTTGTCGACTGATCACTAGATTATCTTAGTTCAATATCAATTCCTGAGTCTTTCGACTAGAGCCTACAGAGCCGAAATACCCCATATTAGAAGTCTAGGTATGCTTGACATATCCTCAATACCAATTCTACCCGATGATATCATAACCCGACTCATAATTATGTAGATTATAATAACACACACAACAATTAGGGTTCACAATCTCGGGAATCGGTTCGGTGTTTGTTTTCAAAAAATATGTATACTATTCATTTTACGAAATTAGGGTTATTGAGTTTTAAACAAACCATTTACCACATCATACAATCACGCTCCGCACAAAATATATGTATATACTTATTTATACTCATTCGACATTCCGATAATTACAGGGTATGTCCCGAATTTCCGAATTTAATTTCCAAAAATTCGGGCAGCACCTCCTCTGTTTATCGGCCTACCCGTCGAGCAACTCGACGTCAAATCACAACCAATCCATTCAGTCCAAACCAATCACGCAATCCATATTTAACAATTTCCCAACCACCGATTTAAATTAACTAATTATTATTATTATTCGTATTTTATTATTATTATTATTTTTTATTTAATTTAAAATATTAGGACTCAGAACAACGTCATTACAGTCCACCGTCCGCTCGTAACGAGTCATCGCGGTACGGCGACAAAATTTCGTGGGTACCCGATAAATTCTCGGTTTTCCAACACAAAATTTCACCGATTTATCCTTAAGAATTATTCCACACAAATAATTAATATCATAAATATTAATCAAAAATCCTGCAGAAAATAGGAAATAAAATTAAAGGCTGCAATAATCGAGCCCAACTGCAAAAACTAGGCCCAACAGTAGAGGCCCAAATCAACCAGGCCCAACTGTGAAGCCCAAACCAATCCAACAGAGAACACAACCAGCCCGCAAAACACACTGCACAACCACACACACTGCACACACCACTTCACACACAGGTACACACATACATAATCATATGCATATACACAACTGAATAACACAAATCGAACCAGCCAAGCAAGAAAATCAAGCGGCGGCTCACCGGAATCGGGCCGGAAAACAAGAACGGCGACAACCAGGTGCCACAGCAAGGGGAACAGGAGAGCAAAGAGAGAGAGAACCGAGACAATCGAGAGAGAGAATCGAGAGAACAAAAGAAACAGCCAAAGCCGAGAGACAAAGAAGAGATGATATTTTCACTCTCCCAAAACCAATTGCTAACAAGTATCTGGTAATTGGATACGTGTCAATTTCTTTTATAAGATTTTGACACGTATCCCTGATATACCCGGGAACCAAAATTTCACCCCAGAATCTGAATTTAACGAACCAAGCCACCCTTAAAATAGTTTCAAAAAATTACCAAAATAAAGTTAAAATAATATAAATATCCCGGAGTTTATAAAATGCAAATTTTGAAATTTTTAAAACACTTTTTAAGGTACCCTTCGTACCCGTTTTTAACAAATAACATAACAACGCGCGGGTGAAACGGTTCCCGAAAATTTCCAAAATAATTTTAAAATTCTCAGAATATTATAAACTTCATAAAATATGAGTTTCGTAATTTTTGAAGGTTTCCATAACTAAATATGGATTTTACACCCAAACACACTCAGAATATCATAAAAAAAATAAATAGTTAATTATTAAAATTATAAAATTATAAAACCAATTGTATAAATAATCCAAGTATTTATGAAATTAAAACTACAATAAAATTACCTTTTTACAAACAAAATAAAATCATATAACTCACTAATAAATCACACAATTCAATTCCACATAATAAAAATTCATAAATAACTAAATAACAATCAATAACTGCTGCCAAAACCAATACACACCTTTATTTAATTATTCAAACCTTTATTACACTTTTAAATATTAAAATAAAAAAGAAAAATACACGAGTCGTTATATCCTTTCCCCCTTAAAAAGATTCTGTCCTCAGAATCTGATCTAACTACACAATTGAGGATACTTGTCAAGCATATCTGACCCTAACTTTCAGGTAGACTCCTCAACTCAAGGATTTATTCAAAGCATACTTACTATAGACATAAATTCATTACTAAGGACTCGCTCTTAATGATCGAGGATGTGGATCGATCATTCCACGCATAATAAATTTGGATAAGAGCCCATTGGCTCCAAATCAATGGCTTAATTCTGAATCAGATACACCTCACCTTAATATTGATGCGCAAGACACATTATATATATATGCTGCAACTGCAGTAGCCACGTCAATTCATGGCAACTATACCCATATTTATCAATATATCGAGTAATTCACTATATTGAGGACTCAACTTGTCCCTTCTGTTCAACTTAACTAATCTCTTTCAGGGTAAACTTTCGCCTATACCTTGATCCTCATTCTATATATTCATATTCTCTCGATGCAATCCGCTTTCTCTTTTTATCTATCCCGAGCTGTTTCAACTCTTTTCTGAGTCAACACTACCACACTCTGAATGTACTGAATTAATCCAGGACTTAATAATATCTCTACTCCCACTTTCTCTCAATAGAGGGAGGACTCATGCTTATGTCCACATAACACTTCACAAAGCAGTATTCTCTTACTAACAGGGTAACTATTATCATAGAAAACTTAATTCATGATAGGTGATTATCGCAGTTCATTTTTTTTAAACCCATTTTATATATATTCTCCACATGTCTTAGGTTGTCCGAATCATCCTCTCACTTTGATGCTCTATCTAAGGATGATAAGTAATATTTAGTTTCAATTTTAATTTCCAATATTCAAACATTCTTTATTTATTTCCAGCAATTTAGGCTGGAAAGTAACCTCATATCTTCACTTCTTCTCATCTTCAGGTATTTAAACTTCACATTTCACATTTCACTCTTCCCCATTTTTTTTTCATTAACTCCTTAGCGATCTTAATCACATTCAATCATTTCCCTATGTGCAGGGTATCTGTTATTATCCCGATTTTTCTTAGGTGATCTTTGATGAAACGATCAGAACCCCTTGTTTATCTCAGCTAGAATTCATTCTGGAAAAATTTAACGTATAGTTTCTTCCCTTCTAATCTTCATAGGGAAATCCTTGGGCGTTCGACACAAACTTTCTAAATTTTTAAATAGCTGAGGATGTTATCAATAAATATAATTCACTTATCCAAGTACTTCGTATACATCATGTTCCTTAATTCTTTATAGACAGCTGATACACTTATTACTCCACATACTATCACCAGAACTTGCAATGCTCATAATTCATTCTAATCGCAATCTTTGATACGTTCTCAAGCTGGATCTTAAGTCAATCCCGTAGAAATCATACACTCCTTGAATTAAGTCAAATAAGTAACTAATTCCTAATATGGGTTATTTATTCTTAGTCGTCATTTATTAAATTTCCGATAGTCAGCGCACAACCTCATAATTCCATCCTTCCTCTCTACAACATCACTGGTATGCTCACTTTCCTCCTTCTCATGACTTTTACAATTACCAACTAATTATTTCATTCTACTTGCCTCCAGAGACTCCAGGGCATTTATTTATTATCCAAAATTCCTCCAGCTTAAATATTTGCTTTTTCGTATCTTTACAGATGGTGGATCTACCTTATATCCTTAGCTTATTACTTATTTTCTCGCATGATTGGAAGAATTCCTTATATTGCTTCTACCTCCAGAAACTTATCTTACTATTGGCTTCTGTACACTTTACACTTCGCTTCTTCTAAAACCACTCCTGGTCATAACACAGGGCAACCAACTCAATCCTAAAATCACATCAAACCCTTCTAACTCGGAGGGTGTCAGATCAACTGCAACTACATCCAACTTCTAAACATTTGTGATATAGTATCTTGAATAACCGTTCTACAATTCCTTGCAACATGCCCACTTTCTCCATAATTGTAATAAATAACTCCAGGGTTACCTTTCGAGGCATAATGACCCTTATATCCATACTTGAAACATTGCACACTCTTTTTAGATGCACCACTGCATCTCCTGTCAGGACTTGCAATCCAATGCTCACTTGACTGACTGGGCTGGAGTGGAAGCAACTGAAGTAGCACTAGATCTATCTTAAAATAAACTCTATCTCCGGAATCTCTTACCCCTATTCCGGCTAAACCAATTCTCAAATCCCTGAGTGGACTCTCCTTGGTTTGTTTTATCCTTAACACCTTCCGGCTTCCTTTTCTTATCACTTTCATCCTTAACAGTCAACCTCTGGTCACCTTCCATTACTAGGGTGACCTGAACCATAGAGGAGTATGTCTTGAGTTACAACGCCACAACTCCTCTGCGAATTTCAGGCTTCAACCCTTGTTGGAACCTTCTTACCTTCTGAATCTCCACACTTATATATTCAGGAACTAATCGGGCCAGTTCTGTAAACCTGGCCTCATACTCCAACACACTTCTTCTTTCATCTTGTTTCAGTTCCAGAAACTCGACTTCCAACTGATTCCTTAAACCATCGGGAAACACTCCTCCAAAATAATTCTGTGAATCTTGTCCAAGAAACAGGGTCTTCTCCTTCCAACTCAAGTGGATGCCCACCAGTAATTTGCTTCATTCTTAAGAAAGTAACTCGTATAATCGGTCTTAAAGTTATCACTTACTTGAATGAGGTTGAAAACTTCCTCCATTTCTTATAACCATGCTCCAACAACTAGTGGATTAAATTCACCCTGAGGCTCAGGAGGTTTAATACTCTAGAAATATTTAAAACTAGCACTTCAATTCATTTCTTGTTGTTGATGCTGCAACCATAGATACCGCTGCTGAACCTGTTGGATTAACTGCAACTATTGTTGCTGCTGTTGGCGCAACAAATCTAGAATTTCATTTATAGTTGGACCCTCCGTAATACTACTACTATTTTCTATGGAATGGGTAGCTTTCTTAGGTGGCATCTTCCTGGAATATATAAATGGGTTTTATTCAAAACATAATAAAATGTTTGGCAGAAGGTATTATCATTTAAACGGTGCACCTATATCAGGAAAATGCTGCCCAGTCACAGTACCCAAGTCCTTAGTATCGGGGTCCACTTATAAAAGAAATCTAGATTCAGTACTAGCAATCACAGCAACCATGACAGTAGCAGAATCAACAACAGTTCAGGAAAACTAGAATACTGCTCACCATAGCATAGATCCTTAATACGACAGCAACTGATCATTTCCCATCACTACTCTATTACCACATTAACACCAATCTGGTATACAATGAAACTTGGCCGGCTATAACAGCCACCAATTACACAGAGCCCACTAGTAATTCAAGCCACGCTTAAGGAATGCTAGACTCCTCTAGGCACCATGGTCCAAATTTCAACCAACCATTTCTCTAAGGATGATTTCTTATCACCCTCAAGTGATTCAACCATCACTGAGTTACCTTTCCCCAGTCTATAACTCCATCCTTGGATCCTAAAATCTCACGGTTTCCATTACTCTTAAATAACACCCTGATATAAGGCTTTCCTTCTTCCTGATAGTTACTCTGACTTGCTTTCAATAACGAGGACCATCCAATCGCAGAAATTTATTATCATAGAATATTAAAAGAAATTTCAACTCAAGGGAATCAGATAAGAAGAAATTGTGAAGAAAATGTAGGTATGACTGAGAGCAACCATACAAGTATATAAGATGGCCAGTCTTAGTACCGTACAGTTCACAACACATAACTCAGTGGCGTCCCACCAGACCCTTTTGTCACACAGACAAACGGTCAACTCCTATGCATTGTTCGCCCCAATCAACCAAAAGAGTCATCAAGGAAAGAAATAATGTTTAAATAGAAAATTCACAATTAAAGAGGGAGAAATCTTGATTTATAATGAGATCAATGGAACCCTAAGCAGCTTACTTCGGGTTCACAACTATCTCACAGGAATAGTAAACAACTTATGGAACAGGGAACAATTACTCTGGAAGAAAAATACATTTCAAAAAGGAAATATAAGGGTTCAAGGATACCACCTCCCGTTCTGATCCACATTCACTATAGAACTCGGTCATCATAGCAGCCACTAACTAATATCATACTCTCCAAACTCACCAAGGTCACACAATCGGGCCAATAACATTCCTTGACATAGAAAAAGTGATATCTAGAAATAACATTGGCGTCTTCTCAGCTGACACCACAAGAGCCCGCTCAATGTTGAATCCTCGCAATCAGACTCGTTTTCTCGAGGGAAAAACTAGAAATCTTTATCGAACAGTACTATTAATACATATGCGAAGGAAACATACTCTAGGGTAGGGCAGTTCCAGTCAACCCTCAATAAAAATCAGGGTTACGCTTCCGGAACCCTTGACTAGACTCATAGACTTACTCCTCTGATTGAGTTGCTGACTCACATCTATATATAAGTCTTCCTGCACTCTTTTGACTCTACTCCTAACCTAAATCAGGGACTCAAACCTGACTCTGATATTAACTGTGACGGCCTCAACCCCGGGGTTAGGAGTTGACGTCATCAACAATCACCATAACAAATATAATATAATCAATTCCAAGATTGAATATAAATACGACCCCTTTTTCCAAGATCTTTTCCAGGTTTAATTATGATTTAGGTTACATTTAACACAAACCTACTTACAACAATCATCCTAACGCAGCTAACTTAACATAGCAACTCCACAGACCACCCTTGGTCCAACACAACCATCTCAGAGGAGTCTGACACGAAGGGAACTGGAACTCTGCCCTGATTATCGCGAAAGAATCTCTTAGGCATCTGCAATACATATATAAAACATTCTGCAAGGGTGAGCAATCAATTGCTCAGCAGTACCGTAATATGAATAACAAGTAAAAATGATTCAAAGTAAAGCAGTTATAGGAACAGACTTCATAACTCGCTTAGAAAATAAGTAAATATTTATAAACTGGATACTCAAAACTAACATGCTCTGTAAAATAATAACATCAATAGTGTGCTGTGTATAAATACCAGAATCCAATTTTAGCATGCTAATCACATTTATAAAACCGTTGTATCAACTACTCATGCCCTTACGGGAATCACAAATCCAAATCAGATACGTAGTGGATATGTGAAGATAGCTGATCAGGCTATCAACACCAGACGGCTCCAAGTGCCATCTCATTTACCTGTTCCAGAATTCAGAGACTAGCTAGGTCTCTGACCTGGCTGGATTAATCGGTTATACAGTGCGCGCAACCGAATTATCCTCTTACGCCACCTCAATAGGCCTACTCTGGCCTCAACGTATCCCATATTTGATCGTTTTATCCAATTTTCAAAATGACTTTTACCTATCTCTTTTTCAAAATCAATTCTGTCACAGCACACTATTCAAATCCTCTTTTTATTTTAATCACATTTAGAGATAGGTATTTTCAGAAGTTACTTTTCCCCAAAACATAATTTTGAACATCATTTTCAAATACAAGGGATACATAACTTAAAACGTTTCTGTTCCATTACGAAAGTAAAACAATTAGTTATTCATAAGCACTGAACCATAAAAAAAATGGTCAGGGGTACTTGCCTTGCAGAGCGTTACAACTATCATTGACTGATTTTGATATACTTGAACGTTCGGGCTCTCATGGAAAAATAATTGTCTCACTAGAAGACATTCCTGCGTCGCAGCAATCTGTCTCAAGATAGTATCCAGGACTCTCAGGGTTCTTCGCTTGGGAACCTCGAGGCACTTTCCAAATGATCACTAGATTATCTTAGTTCAATATCAATTCCTGAGTCCTTCGACTAGAACCTACAGAGCTGAAATACCCCACGTTAGACGTCTAAGTATGCTTGACATATCCTCAATACCAATTCTACCCGATGATATCATAACACGACTCATAATTATGTAGATTATAATAACACACACAACAATTAGGGTTCACAATCTCAGAAATCGGTTCGGTGTTCATTTTCAGAAAATATGTATACTATTTATTTTACGAAATTAGGGTTATTGAGTTTTAAACAGACCATT
The DNA here is from genome assembly GCF_009905375.1 of Apium graveolens. NCBI lineage: Eukaryota > Viridiplantae > Streptophyta > Magnoliopsida > Apiales > Apiaceae > Apium > Apium graveolens. The sequence continues at coordinate 71,464,831 of NC_133647.1, forward strand.
TACCACAGCATCCAATCACGCTCCGCACAAAATATATGTATATACTTATTTATACTCATTCAACATTCCGATAATTACAGGGTATGTCCCGAATTTCCGAATTTAATTTCTGAAAATTCGGGCAGCACATCCTCTGTTTATCGGCCTACCCGTCGAGCAACTCGACGTCAAATCACAACCAATCCATTCAGTCCAAATCAATCACGCAATCCATATTTAACAATTTCCCAACCACTGAGTTAAATTAACTAATTATTATCATTAGTAGTATTATTATTCTTATTTTATTATTATTATTTTTTATTTAATTTAAAATATTAGGATTCAGAACAACGTCATCACAGTCCACCGTCCGCTCGTAAAGAGTCATCGCGGTACGACGGCAAAATTTCGCAGGTACCCGATAAATTCCTGGGTTTCCAACACAAAATTTCACCGATTTATCCTTAAGAATTATTCCGTACAAATAATTAATATCATAAATATTAATCAAAAATCCTGCAGAAAATAGGAAATGAAATTAAAGGCTGCAATAATCCAGCCCAACTGCAAAAACTAGGCCCAACAGTAGAGGCCCAAATCAACCAGGCCCAACTGTGAAGCCCAAACCAATCCAGCAGAGAACACAACCAACCCCCACAACACACTGCACAGCCGCACACACTGCACAGCCGCACACACACGCGCCACCACGCCACACACACACACATGCACACACAACTTCACACACAGGTACACACATACATAATCATATGCATATACACAACTGAATAACACAAATCGAACCAGCCAAGCAAGAAAATCAAGCGGTGGCTCACCGGAATCGGGCCGGAAAATAAGAACGGAGACAACCCGGTGCCACAGCAAGGGGAACAGGAGAGCAAAGAGAGAGAGAACCGAGACAATCGAGAGAGAGAATCGAGAGAACAAAAAAATAGCCGAAGCCGAGAGACAAAGATGAGATGATGTTTTCACTCTCCCAAAACCAACTGCTGACACGTATCTGTTAATTGGATACGTGTCAATTTCTTTTATAAGATTTTGACACGTATCCCTGATATACCCGGGACCCAAAATTTCGCCCCGGAATCTGAATTTAACGAAAATGGGAGAGTGAAATAATATAAATTACCAAAATAAAGTTAAAATAATATAAATATCCCAGAGTTTATAAAACGCAAATTTCAAAATTTTTAAACACTTTTTAAGGTGCCCTTCGTACCCGTTTTTAATAAATAACGAAACAATGCGCGGGTGAAACGGTTCCCGAAAATTTCCAAAATAATTTTAAAATTCTCAGAATATTATAAACTTCATAAAATATGAGTTTCGTAATTTTTGAAGGTTTCAATAACTAAATATGGATTATACACCCAAACACACTAAGAAAATCATAAAAAAAATAAATAGTTAATAAAATATTAATTTCTCAATTTTATTAAGTCCTAAAAATAATTATTAAAATTATAAAATTGTAAAACCAATTGTAGAAATAATCCAAGTATTTATGAAATTAAAACTACAATAAAATTACCTTTTTACAAACAAAATAAAATCATATAACTCACTAATAAATCATACAATTCACTTCCATATAATAACAATTCATAAATAACTAAATAACAATCAGTAATTGCTGCCAAAACCAATGCACACCTTTATTTAATTATTCAAACCTTTATTGCACTTTTAAATATTAAAATAAAAAAGAAAAATACACGAGTCGTGATATTAAGTACGCGCAAGGCAAGTTTTTCCCCTATTCTAAATTCAGAATAGTGAATTATACCCCATTTTTCATATCAGTTACACTTTGAAAATTCTTGTTCATATACAGTGTTACACAATTATTGATTCTTGTTTCTATTTCATTTCGATTTTTGATTTCTCCAAATTTATTGAATCCCCTATTCATATTCCAATATGTTTACCCTTGTTACATATATTCTGATATATCCTGATGTTGGGATACATCAAAAGCATTCTGATTGTTCCGAATGCTAAGCTTTGGACTGGATGGTTACGATACGGGCTGGGTTTTACCCAGACCTTTAATTAATAGGCCATAGTTGCCTGAGTACTCCTTATATTGGTTGGGTCTATACAGTTGGGTATAGATCTGCACTATATCCTGACTAATCAGCAGGTTATAGTGCATATGTTGGTTCTTGTTTCCAGTCTTGTTCATTTGGCACTCGTCAGTGTTGGCAAATTATTATTCTATACAGATTCAAATGATTTTTCAAACCATCAGACTATCGATTCATTTATTTTTTTCTCTTCATACTATAAATATTGTTGCAGGCTTGTTGAGCAATTTTGGCTCATCCCCTTTTATTGCTATTCCTATTATTTTACAGTTAAGGTAGAGAATGAAACCCATTAGAACCCGCATAGTCAAGAAGCGAGTCAAGCAGCGGGACCCTCTTATACCAAGAGTGTTCATCCCTATCCCAGAAGAGAGCTTTGAGTTACCAGATCAGGTGTAACAGGATAAGTAGTAATGTTGGTTTGAATAAAAGTTGTGTGATGAGAATGTAGATAGAATAAAGTTTTGTAATAAAGAGAGTTCTTGAGACAAATTGTTTTTATTTGGGTTTGTAATAAAGTTAGTACGTCGTTCTTGTTTTCAACTCTTAACTTTAAAAGATCCTGAGTAGCAGTAGTTCGGGGTAATTATTATATTTATATTCCGCCTGTGCAGGTTTAGTTTGTAGTTAATGTTAATAATGCCCCAAATCTATACCCCGGATTTGGAGGGGGTTATAGTGATATGAATGTTTCTGTGACTATTCAATCCAATGAGGATAACTGTGCTAGATGCTGACCTAGTAGTATTTAATATACTAAAGATCTCATGTTTGAAGTAATTGTTTATGTGGAAATTTTTTAACACAAGCAAATTCTGATATTGAGCTTGGTTAAGTTTACTTTGTGTATCTTATTAGTAAGTCAAAAACTAGAATAGTGCTTCTTATCTGTTAAGTTCTGATGTTGGTAAATCTTATGGATGTACTAAGTGCTAATAAACCTCACTTATCAAAAGAAAAAGAAAAAGAAAAGAAATAAAAATCAGGTACTCCTTTGAGATCTAGAGAAAAATACATGTGGAAGGGACGACCCAAGCGCATTGCTGGTATTAAGTAATATACATTAGAAAAGAAAATTAAATTTTCTTGGTGACTTTTCACATTCTCTGATTACTAGAGAAATACTCTGATAATAGCATAAATTCTGATAAGCAGTCGTGACTCACTTACACTGAGAAGCCACTGTAAAAAGGAATTTCAAAAGATGCATAAAATGAGCAAAAAACAGTTGAGGTGGACTTATGCATGAACTCATTCTGTAGTGGACTTCAGACTTATGACAGAGTTTGAGCAACATTCTGAGTTATGCCTTATTTCTAAGATGTACTGAAGTGAATCAGACTTTACTCTTTGTCTGATATTTAGCTTAATGCACACACTTACACTCCATATGAATGATGAATATTACTGTGGTGATCAATGTTGTTTTAGATGAACAGTTTAAATGTCAGTTGCATAAATTCTGAGGACAAGTTCTAATGGAAGTTCTGCTGATTAAGTTCTGTTGTAACCATATCAGTATTTGTGTGAAGAATTACAGAAATAAACATTCACCTTTTGAGTTAAGGAGCCATATTCTGATGACTTTTAAATTCTGATAATAATCAAGTTCTGATGCTGATGTGGCAGTATTTATCTACTTGGTTTACTTTTAAGTCAATACTTGAACGGTTATATTTTTCAGAATATTGGACTATGTGAGATAAAGAAGTAATAATCATTTATTTAGTGGGAATAGTTTCTTTTTGAAAAACTGAACGTGCAAAGTATCATTACTTATTTACCTTGCCCATTAACTTTTGTCTTAACTGTTGCATGGCTGACAGGTGTAAGGTCTGTTCCACTTCTCAATAATTGTTGTCACGTGGGTTGTCTAAGTAAAAGAGATAAAAGATTTTCAAATCTTTTATTCACATTTCTATTCTATTCACTCTCTCTCTTTTTCTTATTCTCTCACATTTTCTGAGGGTTTTATATACAGACATTTCATCAAACACCTTTCAGGCACACTTATTTCTCACTTATTTCTGATGGCGCCCAAGGATTTAATTGTTGATGGAGCCAAGTTCGTACCAAATAATTATTCTGCAATCTTGAACATGGCTGAAGCTCCATCAGATCTGCATTTTGTACAAGATCTCTTATCTAATAGTGAGATTGGGTATGCTCTGACTGAACCCCAATCTATTTCTGGCAAACAAGTGCTGACGTTCTGGCGAACTGGGTTATATGATGATTGTGGTGCTGCTGGTTCTCCAAGCATAATTTTCACATCAGGAGATGTGGAGTATGTGATCACCAAATCGACTGTTCGTAAAGCTCTCCACTTACCTAAAGATTGTACATTCTCAACAGTGGAGGATCCTGTTTTACAGCAGCTTATGGCCAGTCTGGGCTATGAGCAAAGCTTGGGCAATCTAGGTCAATTGAAAAGATCACATATCCAAAAGGAATGGAGTTATTTCTTTGACTGTATCACCAAAGCATTCGCAAATAAATGCTCCAACTTTGATGTTATTTCCATTCTGAGTCAGCAAATTGGGTATGCTTTTATAAATCAAACTCATTTTGATTATGCAAGTACTGTGCTAGGTTTCATAGGGGATAGGATGACAGAAGATTGGAATGTAGTATATTTTGCTAGATTCTGTCAGCTTATTTATAGTTATTGTTGTGCTAATGAACCCCAATTGTTCAGTGACCATATTTCACCCTTTAAACTTGCAAAAAGAGCCTTTAATGACCTGTTAAATTCTGATATCAAGAAAAAGGTGCTGAGATCCTTACAAATTCCTCAATCAGTAAAACAAAACTTGGTAAATGCTGATACAGAAACCTATACATCTATCTATCCTGATGTCCAACCCACCAACTCATCACAACCAACACAACAGCCATCAAGACATACCATCTCTCACCAACCTCAAACTCAACCACAACCATTAGCACATCCTGTGAAGCCTTCTTCTTCAAGAGCAAAGAGGACTAAGATAGTACCTCAGTCACAGCAAAAAAGAAGGAGGATAGTTCTCAGAGATGAATCAGAAGATGAGGCACAGGTTCAACCATCAGAACCTGTTGCTATAAAAGCTGAGCAGATCCCTTCTCAGAAAGATACTGAAACTGGGAGTTCTAGGCCCCTCAAAAGGCTTAGAAAACTAAATTCTGATGACGAATCTCCCAAAGTCTCTACTTCAGCAAAGAGACTTAAAAAGCAAAGAGCCAGGAGGGCTGTAAGTGAATCATCACACTCTGAAGAAATCCTGGAAGCAGCAGCTAAGGAAGGGGGTCAGGAATTTCTGATCCCAACAGAACTGATCGTAATTGAATTACTTCCCACTGCTGAATCAGCTCACAAGTCTCCTATTCAAGAACAAGAGGATATTTCAGAGCAAGTGCCCACACCTCCTGTGTCTCCTATTAATGATCCAGTAAATGCTGAAGATCCAGGTACAAGTGATGAAATAGATATTCACAACTTGGTTGTACCTGATGTTCTGTACTTGGAAGCTCCACCCACTCAAGTTACTCCACCAACAACACCACTTCTAGATGCTGATTTCAATGCAGATATTCCAACAACACCAATTCTGAATCTAGATGTTGAAGATCAGATATTAGGTGGGCATCAAAATTTGGATGTTGATCAGAACTTAGTTACAGATCAGAATTTAGAGGATGATGTTGAAACTTTTATAGCCTCACATACTGTTATTCTATCAGAGGATGCTGATACTGCAGGCTCTGAAAGTTCGGATGCTGACAATGCTGAAATTACTGGTGAAGCTGCTACAAATGTAGATGCTAATGCAGCTGGTCCATCTGGACATGCACCTCAACAAGCTCTATCCAAAGCTGATCTAATCAAGAAATTTGTTAGAGAGGATGCACCAGTACCTTGGAGTGAAACTCCTAGAGGAAAAGAGTGTACTAAAGAGTGGAACATAGTTGATTTTGTTCCAACTCAGAACATACTTGCTGAGCACCAGGCCAAAGCTGATGAAATGCTGATAAATGATGATTTCAAGGCACAACTGAGAGTTACTGCATTGAGTACAAGGCACCTTCAAGGTCAACACTCAATAACTCATGACAAGGTGAACAAAATTCAAGAATCACTGATCCAGCAAGATATGAATGTAAAATTGGAAAAGAACAGATTTTTTAAGCCAGCCTTTGACCGAATTGGGTATATTGAAAAGACTCAGGAGAAGCAACAATATCATATTTCTGAAATTCTAAAGAATCAAGCTTCTCAGCAAACTCAACTCAATGAGATACAATCCTTAGTGGAATTGCTTGTCTCTCTTCTTCTACATGCTGATGCCAAAAAGGGGGAGAAAGTGATTAAGTCAAAATGCAAATCTATTCAACCACTGAAGGGTAAGGATGATGGAAATGATGACCAGGGAAACTCTGCAAAGGGTGGAGGTCATGGTCAAGGTCAAGGTTCTTCATCTAGGAAAGCTGAAACTTCTACATAGAGATCAAGCTCTGATACTGATAGAAGAATAAGTTCTGGTAAACAAGTCCTGATAAAGCCTGATGTTCCTATACATGGTGAAAGTCAAGAGTCACAGAAGTTTATGCAGACATTGAAGCTTAAGGGGAAGGAAACAATAATTTACTATCAAGACCCTAAGTTACAAAAGCCAGATGAAGAAATTTCAAAAAGACTATTTCTCAAAGAAAATCCAAGAATGGACTTTGAAAGTCTAATGGAAGAAGAAGCCAGACTTAAAGCAGAAAATGTTAAATCCAAGTTTAAAGCTTTTATTGTTGAAAAGAAACTTCCAAAGCCTAAGGGAATTGTGATTAAGGAGAAGACAAATTCTGAGGCAACCAAAGCCAAATCACAAGTGGAGGTTGATCCTAGATCCAAGGGCAAAGCTAAAGTTGATGAACCTGTAAAGGTATATATGCCAATCATAGATCTGCAAGCAAAATCTAATGAAGATACTAGTCTGATTTTAAAGAAAAAGAATATTCAAACAACCTCTGATATAGCTCATGTTGTTCAAGATCAGGACTTAGTAAATTCTGATATGACAATGAAGCAAGCAACCTCTGACAGAGCTCAAGTTGGCTTGATATCAGAAGATAAAGAAAAGGAAACCTCTGACATTACTCATGTTAAACCTTCAAGGATGTTACTACCTGATTTACGAAAGCTCAACAATCTACTCAACTTTTGAAGACTATATCAAGTGGTTTTGATGCAAGAGTTATTAGAGAAAAGGAAGCTAGAGACAAATCAGGATTGGGTAGTTCTAAAGAGAAGAGAGTAAACAATACTAACAATGATCCAACTTCCTTAAGTGAACCAGGAGTAAGTACAACTCCTGAAAGATTGAATCAATTGGAGTCTGTACAAATGGTTTACCACTCTATTTTGAAAGAAAATATCATGTTATATTTTATGACAGATGGGAGGGTATTCCAGATCAGGAAGAATGCTATTATATTGAAGTAATTTGAAGAACTGGAACATGTTCTATTTCTACTTCAAGTGAAGAACAGATCAACAAATGGTGTTGCCAGTTATTTAAAATCTGATATTCAAAGGCAGAAGAAACTTTACTCTGTAAAGTCTGACATGCCATACTTTCCTAAATACAGAGATCACAATGGTGATATTGTTGAAATGAAGCCTAATACTGCAAAAATCATCACTACATTTTCTGGTATTAAGGGACTTAAATTCAATCTAGAGTCTGATAAAGCCTATATCATCAGACTAGATCAGGATATAAGGAAAGCAAAAATAAATGATCTCAGGGCTGCTATCTTCCAAACATGTGAAGATACAGTTGAACTTAAAGATGTAAAAAGGAGGATGCAGAATGAACTTGAATATGATGAGAGAAGTTTATTTAAGAATTATCTCAGAACAACTCCTGATATTAAAGAGATCACATATTGAAGCCAAGTCAAAGATCTACAACTGCTTAAATTCTGAAGGATATACAGACTGAAGCTGATATCAGACTTTAAGGATGGTAAAAGCTGTAAGGACTGTAAGTTGTAGTTATCTAGTTAAATTCTCATATGCATTTGTAATTAATGTTTTTGACATCATCAAATATTTGTTAAACTTGTATATTACGCTAATTTAAAAGTTGGGGGAGATTGTTAGATATATTTGTGATGTCATGTCTAATGATGATTTATGTTTAGTTTTCAGATCTTAACTAATAGGACAAAGCATGACTTAACTGGAAATCAGTACTTATACTGAAGTCAGGACTTAAGATATCAGAACTTAAGTTGTGAGAACTTAAGTTATTAGAAGATATTTATCAAGAGATAATATCAGGACTTAAGGAGACTTTCAGATAAGGAAGGTGGCTGATTGAAAGGAAAGAAGATCGAGACTAAAACAAGAAGAGATATGCATGAAGAAGAATTCTATGAAGAATAGAATACTTGGAAGAAAAGATAACTAGTTGATATATTTTAGGATGCAGACTTATATTCGATATCAATTAGAAGTTTATCTTGTAACTGTGTGTCTATATAAACACAACATAGGGTTTACACTATAAGTGTTATCTAATTCAAGAATATTATTCATTGTAACCCTAGCAGCTCTCGTGATATTTGTTCATCGCTGAGAGAGGACGGTTCCATTGTAATACTGTTTTATTAATAAGATTATTCGGTGTTTCATACTTGTGTTCTTAATTCGATTTGATTGTGCTAGACGATGTATTCAACCCCCTTCTACAATGTGTGTGACCTAACAACAAAAATAAACACGCGCTCAAATGACGGATCGATTCATATAAATGCATCTTAAACACATAACAAATATCCTGTTGGATCATATCGGATCCGAAAATAGATTACTTAGCCGCTAAGTAACTATAAAAACGATACAATTTAGTCTCAGATTTGGATAATTATCAAAACCGGGCTTCTTATAAAACACCTTATACGAAAATAATATAATAATATCCCGCCTTTCGAGAATACGGGTTTTATTGATTTATCAAAATGACAATCGTATCAAAAATATTGCGTCGGGACGCGTATGGATCAAACCGTAATCCGGATTGAAAAAGTTAAAACACGAAAAATGTCCGGAATTACCAGATTGGGTTAGGAAGGAGTTTTCAGAAGAGTTTCGGGTTGTAAAAACGCAAAAACAGTTGAAGTTGGACGATTCCCAGCATTATAAAATAGTTTTATAAATACTCAGAAAAAAATTAATAAATCCACAAATCATTATAAAATCATATAACAGACCAAAAGTTACGATAAAATATCACAATTATCTATATTTTATTCTGGACATATAATAATAGAATACTCACAGAATATCACATATAAACATCCAAAACATCAACTCCAATTACCATATAATTCACTAAAATTCATATAAAATCATATAAACAATTCCAAATAATAATAATAATAATATCTGAAAATATGGGATATTACAATCTACCCCCTTATAAGGATTCCGTCCTCGGAATCAGCAGAAGAAAGCACTAAGGGTTTTGTTACCAACTCCCCAATCTTGCCTATGCAACTTTTCTTAAAATTTCCAATAACACTGTAATTCCTTATACCGCACAGTTATCACGGGAGCTTCACTCTACAACATTATTCCATCCACATCCTTTGATCAAATTCTCAATAGAACCACTTTTACTGATTGCGAGAAAGAAGAATAGAGAAAAAGATAGAGAAAAAGAAAGAGAGATAGAGACAAACAGAGAAAGAAATAAAGAGATAGACCGACTTCATTTTATGCCACCGATATTCTAATCACATTGCAATCCACTGTTGATGTTGGTAATTTCATCCAAAAATCTTACTTTCCATTGACCTGGATAACTCATCTCAACTTGATTGGCATACCTTCGAGTATTTGAAATAATAAAATCATGGAAGTTCAAAGAGAAAAGAATTTTATATCATAACAGATGTCCCACGATTGTGGTTATCAAAATCTGAATTTAGGAGAAAGTTTTGTTGAAATAAGAGAATAACTTAGAGATCAATATGATCAAACGAACTTGGTATTGCGTGTCCAAATTAAGACACTACTGAAGGTTGTTAACCTTCTTGTAGTCACAACACACACAAGTGATGGCGTCCCATCCAACTCCTATCACACAGAAAGGTATACCTTGTGTCCCCTATAATTAGGGTTGTTCATCTCAGTTAGAATAAAAGAATATGAAAGGAATCCAAAATCATATGAATAAAACTGAAAAGATTTCAAAGCTGATATTTTTGAAGGAAATGATATCCAGAGAATAAAATCCTGGCACAAAATGACTAAATGAGTGTTAGGGAATATATCCTCTAACAGATACCTCGTTTTGAAAGATGTCAAAAGAAGTTATAGAAAGAGAATGTATGGCCAAGGTCTTAATACATATATTCTATTTGAACTCTTTTGTTGAATCGTCACCCACTTCTAGACACTTCTTCACGTTCCAAGGATATCGATAATCTCCATCGTCATCGAATCGTAGTCTCGGAAGATTCCACATTAGAAGTTTGCAACTGCCAGGAGTTTTGTCCAGCTCAAGAAACCAGCTCAAATAAACGCGTCTATCTTATCTTACTCGTTGGTACTATATCCAATAGTCCAACGGGAACTCGATATGAGCTCAAGCGTCCTCACATAGCTATACACTCCTACACACTCTCGTTTTTAGTTTACTATAACCTCGGCTCTCATACCAACCTGTAACGCCCCCAAATCCGGGGTCAGAGGATTTGGTCGTCACTATGAAACCTCAATCCAAAATAACTTGTTTAATCGATAAGTAAATATCAGCAACTGAAATATAGCGTCTGTTACCCCAAACTACACCCAAGATCTTTTTAGGTTACAGTTCTAGAAATAAGATATCCAAATTCCATAAATAAATTTTCACTTTCTTTTAAAACTCTTTTCAATAATTCCAAACCTTAAAACTTAACCCGCTAGTATAACTTCGAAAAGAAGTATACTAGGCCCAACTACAATACACAACTATAATATAATATAATATAAACAACTTTATACAATAAAACTTACACTAGTGTGCAAAACCTGGACAACCACCTTTCAAAAGCTTCTTATTTGCTTTCTCGAATTACGCGGCTAAACAGCGCAAGCTAATCCTCTCTGGAGGTTAAATTTGGAAATAGGCAAGTATGAGCGAAAGAAATGCTCAACAAGATTATTATAACATGTATATGGTCATTTTGATATAAAACAAACATCTGTAATAGCGCAGAACATTTTAAAATCATAATTGCTGAAACATAAAATTTATTAAAGAATCGGATAATTATTTCTTACTATATTCCAAACTCTTTTTGATATTTTTGAGCGAAATGCTTCAGCAATACTTTGAATCTTGATGAGATAAAATAAAACAGTGTTTACGGAAATATCGTAAGCATCAATAACAATAAGCAATGATTATGGAATGAATCGTAAACTTTACTCAAAACCGAACTCTTGATATTAATACTCATTTTGTTGTTATATCAAATTAGATATCAATACAAACTTTGATGCTCATAACATCCCATACTGAAATTAGCATCAATCATCTATACTAATACCACCTTTGATATTTAACAACAAAGTAAGTATCGACATAAATCAGACACTGAATCAAAACCGCTTTTCACCTTTTATCCAAAATAGAAACAATTGATAAACCATTTATTTTAAGAATATCAAAACAATTTAGAAACAACATTTTAGATTGGAACCGATTATATTTCATACAGTTCCTGATGATCAGTCACGAAACAGTACCGGTATCCCGCAGCTATACCGTAAATATAGGTACTACCTATATCCCGCAGCCATACGGTACCTATAGGGTGCCAAAAAAGGCATATATTCTCCTTGAAAGATATTACAGCTGGACCGATATCTCGATCACCTACGTTGTAACCAGTAACCAGTAACCATTCCAATCTTAAAAACCTTTTTATTGAAAGAGGAGCCGACTCAATCGACATCCTAAATAATTTTTATTCCCCCATTCACTTGGGCAAGAATACTCGCAACAAAATCATCTTTCTCAAAATCAAAAGCATTTATAAATCCAGTAATTTGATAAGTAAAATCACTTAGCTATTCTGAACAAAGAATAACAGAGAGTACTTGCATAATAATCATTTAATTCAGCGATATGTAAAACATTTATTTATTCCGAACTGAGAATAGGGAAAGCAATACTTGCATAAGAAGATTTAAAATAAATATCACTTGAACAATAAGTGATGATAGGGATACTTGCCTTTGGGTTGTTAGCAGTTAGTCACACTCGTATAAACGCAATTATCTCAGTCTGGCTTCTCAAGGCATCACCGTGTTTTACTTCGCTAAATCTCTGATTTGCTGCTCATGCAGTGCTGCAACCCAATATTCCATACTATTCAACTCTAGTCTTCATCCATTCCATCTGGTCCTTATCGTCTTGAAAGACTTGCATCTATAATTAAAAGATCACACTTTAATCGTCTATACGATAATTACTTGACGAACTGCACGTCAACATCCTATTTTCTACCCATACGATAGCCCGCACATAATTAAAACAGTCAAACACAAGACCCTTGACCCACGTACACACATAATTCATATAGCACATGAGCACATAACTCACATATCACATAATTTATATCACATATGACTCGATTCGTCAAAAGATTCGACTGGGTACGCTTAAAACTAAAATCAGTAAAAAATATGACTTTTTAATCAATACGCGACTCAGAATCGCTTTGCAAAACAAGCGACCTTTCAAAACAAAAGGATTTGGGTCTCGAAAGTATTTTTGTTGAAAGCGGAATATTTTTTCTGAGTCTATACGCGTTCGTTTCGTATTAAACGGATAAACGATTTATTTATTACGAATAAAATAAGAATTAAATTAGAATAAATCAATTAATAATAATATTAATTGATTTTTAAATACAAAAATAAAATTTTAAAAGCTTAAAAACAATTTTTATGATTTATTTGAATTAATTATAAATAATTGTATTTTATTTAACTATTTATAAATAAAATTAATTGATTAAATGCATTAACCAACTAATTAAATCTATAAACAATTAATTAAAATAAATTATAAATAATTAAAACAAATATTAAGTTTTGAAAATAATAAAAGAAATAAATTTTGGAATTTAAAACAATTAAGAAAGTAGTTTTTATTATAAATAATAAATATATGATTTTTAAAATCAAAAGTAAATGATTTTTAAAAACAGAAATGAATGAATTATTTATAAAAGAAAATACCACAAACAGTTTTGGAAAACAGAGAAGGGATTTTCAGGATCAAAAGCGGGTCATTTCCGAGTTTTAAAAACGGGTCAGCTTTCCCAACCGGGTCAATAATAACTCGCCGGATTTCTGCCCAGAATCCGGCCGACCAAAAAATCCGGTGAGTTCCGATTTGCCCTCAAAACGATTCGGTTTCGATCATTTTTCAATCCGATTTTGAACAACATCATAACAGCAACTCAGAATCAACAACAAAGCATTTTAACAACATGCATAACCCTAATTCCGATAAAAAAAACAAAGAACTCCGGCCACCGTCACCATTAAAACCGGTGACGAGCTCGGTTTCTCCGGCCAACAATCCAAAATACGCAAAACTCAACCAAAAACCACGATTCTTATATCAAAATAACGTTCAAGATTAGTACAATCATATACAATCATTGTAATCCATAACCAATTACCAGGAATCTCAGAATTTGAATATGAAACTATTGATTTATAAATCGAACTCAATCTATAATTTAAGCAACAAAACAATTCAACCAATTATAAAAAACGACTCCCTAAAATCTCAGGAACCTAATTCAAGCATCAGAAACCATCGATAATCAACATAAAATAAACACCCAATTCGAAACAAAAATAACGAACGTCGTTAATTCAAAATACCGAACCTTAGTTCGAATTCTTGGTGTTAAAAGATCGGCCTCTTCACGAGGATTGATTTGGCATCAAGATCGTCATCAACGGATTAAAAACCAGGGCTCAATCGATCCAATTAGCCAAGAACAAACCCTAACCCCCAATTTAATTTCTCGACTTTTATAATTAAAACAATTAAAACCTGATATTTATATTAACAGAAAATAAAATAATTAAAACATGATATTTATATTAACAGAAAATAAATACCCCTAAAGTCAAATAAGGGTGTTTTTACCCCCTAAATTAAAATAAATAGGCCCCAAAATAATAATTACGGGGAATAATTTCAAAATAATAAAATATAAAATTTATATCAAAATTCCCCGAAAATTGCGAATAATTTAAAAATATAAAAGTACTGGGTATTTGAAATACGAATGATTCTATAAAAATAAAAACACGATTTTTGTGGACTTTAACGTCCCGGCGGAGTCCTGGTCCGTTGATTTTTGAAAAACCAAAACGATACTTAAATTAACAGAAAATTCCAAAAACACGTAAAATAAAATCAAATGCACATACATCGAGATAAAATGAGTACCTCGATAAAGACACAAATAAACACACGCTCAAATTACGGATCGATTCATAAAAATGCATCTTAAACACATAACAAATATCCTGTTGGATCATATCGGATCCGAAAATAGATTACATAGCCGCTAAGTAACTATAGAAACGATACAATTTAGTATCAGATTTGGATAATTATCAAAATTGGGCTTCTTATAAAACACCTTTTACGAAAATAATATAATAATATCCCGCCTTTCGAGAATACGGGTTTTATTGATTTATCAAAATGACCATCATATCGAAAATTTTGCGTCGGGACGCGTATGGGTCAAACCGTAATCCGAATTGAAAAAGTTAAAACACGAAAAATGTTCGGAATTACCAGATTAAGTTAGGAAGGAGTTTGCGGAAGAGTTTCGGGTTGTAAAAATGCAAAGCAATTGAAGTTGGACGATTCTCGACTTTATAAAATAGTTTTATAAATACTCAGAAAATAATTAATAAATCCACAAATTATT
Source organism: Apium graveolens (assembly GCF_009905375.1). Classification (NCBI taxonomy): domain Eukaryota; kingdom Viridiplantae; phylum Streptophyta; class Magnoliopsida; order Apiales; family Apiaceae; genus Apium; species Apium graveolens. Next base: position 71,479,923 of record NC_133647.1, read on the forward strand.
ATAAAATCATATAACAGACCAAAAGTTACCAGAAAAATATCATAATTATCTATATTTTATTCTGGACACGTAATAATTAGAATACTCACAGAATATCACATATAAACATCCAAAACATTAACTCTAATTAGCAGATAATTCACTAAAATTCATATAAAATCATATAGACAATTCCAAATAATAATAATAATATCTGAAAATATGGGATATTACAATTAAGTTGTGTTGTCGGGCCGTCAAGTTGACGGAACCCGTATTAAAAAGGGGATTAAAGTGTTTAAGAGGGCGAACGTGAATTATATTTGATGATTTTTTGTGTCTACATGATATTTGATGTATACGTGTTCAAATTTGCGCTCAGTAGTATTTTAAATGATTTTTTAAGGATTTTATTGATCTTTAATCATTTTTAGAAAAGTATACAAATGTGATAAAGGTGCAAAATTTGTTTTATTGTCTTTAAAATAGTCCAAGGGACTTTATAAAAATAGAAGTTGGATTTATTTTGATATTTTGATATTTTAAAATGATTTTATGAAGTTCACTTCAATTATTTGGATTAATTTATAAAATCCATATGCAATAAGGGTAAAAAACCAAAATACCCACCATTTGGGGGTCTGGTGCCCAAAATACCCATATGTGGGAAAACTACCCATAATACCCACTGAATGCGCATTCATATCATGCGTACCCTTTTTAAAAAAAAATACAAAGGATATGCATGTCAGACATGCGTATGTCTGACATGCATATCCTTTGTAAATTTTCAAAAAAATAGGATACGCATGATACAAATGCGCATTCAGTCGGTAAAAATGGCAGCTTTCCCGCATGCGGGTATTTTGGGCACTTGAAGCTGGAATTTAATGTATTTTGGACATTCTTTCATGCAATAATCTATTTGTGTAATAACCTGTTTAAAATATAAGAAAAGAGTTAGTTTTGTGTTTTTATTCTATAAAAAGGAAAGTTTAATTATTTGTGATTAAGTGGAGAGAAATTACATTATTTTAATTAGTTGTAAATCAAAAATAGAAAGAAAAGAAAAAGAAAGAAGAGAAAGGACTTTGCTATTTACCAAATTTCCCCTCGATTATATATATATATATATTTCCCCCATCCCCTTTTCTTTCTTCTCCCTCACCCTGCTCTCTCTCTCACTCTCTCTTATCTCTCTCACTCTCTCCTCCTTGCTCTCTCTTGGTTCTTGCTCGATTCTTAATCTAAGACCATGGTCGAGTCTCTTTTCGCTCCTACATTCTTGTTCTAGTGTTGCATGTTGATTTCGTGTTAATGAAATTCGAAACCCTTAAAATCATATTCGAGTTTTAAGCTCGGGTTTGATGGTGTGTTCGTTTTGATGAAAGAATAATGATATGTTATTGGTTGTTAGCAAGTAATTGGTGGTTTTCGAGTAAGGAAACCCTCGAGTTGAGGGAACCACCGGAAACCGCCGCCACCGGCCGGTGAACAGTGATACAAACCTAAGTTCTATAATCCCTGCAAAAATGTCTGTTTTTAATTGATGCATGTCATGTTATTTGGAAAATTTGAATGCAACTTTCGGTTTTATATGATTTTGGTTCGGTTTTTTGATTAATTTGATCAATTAGAACTTGTCTCTTAATTTTGGGTTGAAATTAGATGTGATTCATGATTTAGAGCATGCATGTCAATTTTAAGTGATTGCATGCTAATTTTATAAGTGTTTCGATGATTTATTTAATTATTGGTTAATTTAGAAATCAAATGTACGATTCGAATGCATGTGAAATTGATACGTGTATAGTTGGATATGCATAAGTTGGTGTTTTTATTCGGTTTTAGGGAAATTATGCAATTGGGTATGTGCATGTTAGTTCATTTGGTTTTGATTGATAAATCGTATATGATTAAGTAAAGAATATAAGTTTTGACTCACAATTCTTGATGTGGTTTGACGATTCTTGGTTAAATGTGATTATAAGATAAAAAATTAAGATCGAATATGGATTCTGGTGAATTATTAGTTGTATTATATGTGAAATTTAAGTGCATGTTATATGCTAAGTGTTTAAGCGTAATCGCGAGTAAGCATAGTTACAATTTAATATAATTGAGTTATCAAAATCATGTGATTGTGTGAATACTTGTTATGTGAGAAGTGTTGGATGAATCGGGGATATATGAGTATAAAATTATGTATTAATATGTGCTATGTGTGATGCATGTGCTTATAAGTTAACTATTTAGCGAATTGGGGCAATCGTTAGGCGTTCTGAGAAACGTCGAGTGTGATCGAGTATCTAATTAGGGTTTTAAGTTGAATTGTAGATTCGGATAGCAGAGACATTTAGGCTAGTAAAGTTAAAGAGGTCGTAGGTCGCAGTAGCTCGAATACCGTAAAGCAAGAAAGCTATTTGAGCCAAGTAACTCTGCCTACTCTTATGAATTTGATTATAGAGAGGATATTATTGATGCCATGATAAAGTAATGATCCTTTATAATGATTGTGATAAACCTATCATTGATTTTTGAGAAACCCTGATATCGATCCTTGTAATAACTTGTTATCAAACCTTACTGATCCTCTATGATAACCCTATTAATCCCAACATTTATTATTTTGCTTTATCATCTTGTTACCTTTTGATCTTGTAAACCTAAGAGAACCTTTATGAATCCTCTTACGTAATGTTTTGATTAACATGGATTCTTCGATAACCCTATATCTTGATTGTATTGATATTTTGGAACTATTCTGATCCTTGTTTACTTTCGATTTACTTACTTCCCTTGAAATCTTGAATTGAACTTAAAAAAAAAGATTTTCGACTTGAATGAGTCCGAATGATTTCATATTCTTGGTAATGGTAAAATGAACTTAGTCAATTTTTCCCATTTCCAACACAAAGGTTTTCCAAATGAATTGCTGATGGATTGGATAGAGACGTAAGATACTAGTGGGACTAGTCTAGTCACATAAGAGGCTAACGGGGCTAGTCCAATACAAAGATAAAATAATGCCATAGGTACCATAACGACTAGATGAAGTCAGTACGGGCTGATCACCCATATTACTTTAAAAAGATGGATATTCCAATCAAGGGTTCCTTAATGTTTTGTAAAAGAGAAAATGTTATAATCCCTTAAGTAGTTTGCTTCTTTTAATGAGAGGATTGTTAAAGTTATTAATCCTGTGAACCCTGACAATCTCACTAGTTGTTAAATCTCGAAGCTCGATTAACAACTTATTTCAATTGAGAAACTCTTTTATAATCCTGCTAATGATTTTTGATGAATTTCGGCTTTCTCCCAATCTTGAGCCTTAAATCCTGAATGTCCGAAACCTTTTTATAACCTTTACTTAGCCAATCAAAGAAAATTTCCACCTAGAAAATGAATGTAAAATGCCTCAGATTTTGATATTGATATTGTAATATAGAACTGTTTATATAGTTACTTGTTGAGCTTCTTTGCTCATTTATTTGCTTTGATCTAACCATGGCAGTTAAGCAAGAAGTTGGCTAGACTTAGGCGCACCGCTCGCAAGAGCGTTCCTGGCGGTCCCTACCGTGTTGTAGGTTTCCAGATGCCGGAGCAAGTAGCTGTTGTGTGTGAGAGCAAGCGTGTTTGTTGGATGGGCTTTTCAAGTTGGTTCAGATACAATGGGTTTTCTGTCGGTTCTATGTCAGAATCGAATTAATTCAAATTTAATTATATTTCGGGTTATAATATATTTATTCTGGTTGGTTATTATAATCTTGTCTGAAAATTAATCTTGTTCAGATCCTACTATTATTTTAATCGGGGTTTATTATATCTGTTGTTATTATATTAGTTTAATAGTGTGTGGGTCCTCATTTCCCTAACCCCGAGATTGAGGGCGTCACAAGTTGGTATCAGAGCTACGGGATCTAGTCCCTGAGACAAGTTAGGATAAAAGGGTATTTGGGTATATATATATATATATATGGCGAGAGTGTTCGACTCACATAGAGTTGAGTTAGGCTAATACGTTTAGTCTAAGGTAAATAGGTCAAGATAGCATTTGGAGTTATGGTGTGGAGTCAGTTGGAAGTCATATTTAACCTTAATGCTGTTTCTTGGCTGTTGTTTTTATTTTATCTCAGGAACCTAATAGTGGTAGCGATTCAGACTCTGAGCATAGTATGCCTGGTTCCCTAGTGGACACTATTCCACCCCCTTTAATGGAGACCTTGTATGTTAGTTCAGACCCTGAGGAGGATCCATATGAGAGCAGTGAGGTCCTATGCATGTATCTCCCCTGAGACCAGAACCAGAGACCCCAGCCCCTGAGCGAGAGCCTGCTATGCCTATGTGTGTGCCTGTTAGTGTTGGTGGCAAGTTGGCCCAAGATCGATATTTTGTTTACTCCCATATTCCTGAGTTGGGAGCTTTGGTGGATAGGCTAGCTCGTGAGTCTAGGCAGTAGACGTCAGTACTGGAGGATGAATGGAGAGTTCGTATTCAAATGGTGGAGCAGGTTGCCCGAAGGAGATTGAATGAGGGATCATCTTCCAGTGATGCTGATGTTGAGGCCCGGAGAGTGCATAAGATCATTCGTTGGATGCTGTTAGGGAGATTCTTGATGGTTAGTGAGGTTGTAAGTTCAGACGGGACATCTGGTGGAGCCCGTAGTTGTTATATTTGTGGTTCTTTTTCAGCGCCGGTAGTTGTTAGTTGTTATGGTTGTGAGTTGAAGATATTTAAAACAATTATGAATGTATAGTGTGAAACCAGAAAGATTTCAATGAAATTATTTTTACATAACTACAAGCTTAACATTGGACTTAAAGAAAAAATATGAATACCATAATGAATGTTGAACATGACCATTGTACTTGTTAGGAATCACATGTAGTTTTGATGATGAACAAAACTTATAGCATAATCATTCATTAAGTATGTGTAGTTATCAACGACTAAATTATTATTGTCTGATAGCTGTTGGTAAAATAGCTTATCTACTGATAAGTTTTTGCAACATTTTTCATATAGATCTCAATAGATAGTCATTATTGTAATTGTTCATTCTATTGTCATCACTAACTCAATGAATAAATAGAATATGATGGCTAATTATAATTAATCGATGTCATGTAATTCCGGTTAAGTGAAGTGAGTCATCAAAGGTTAAGTATAATTGACTTTCAATGGCTAATAGATCAGTCCATCAACTACTAAGAAGTTTACACTATCAATGGCTAAAGTAGTAAAGAGTAATTGATAGTGACTTGAGAGATCACATATATCAAATCTGATAGAGCACATGGGCTAATAGAAGATCTCAGTTCGAAAAATGAGAGCCAAGACCAAAACATGCATATGATATTAGATTCTGAAGAAGAACAAATATTCCATTTCTACACATAAAAAAATTGGAGGGATATTCAAAGCAATAAATCAAGATTAAATCTAGCCTCATTTGTCAAGTCTCACAGCAAAAAGAATGAAGAAGAAATCTTGTTGGACCTCGAAGACTGAGTCATGTGTTGTCCAGCAAGAAATTATAACTTGATGATATATAAACCAAGTAATATCAGTGTATTCTCTAAGAAATAAGTTTATAGAGTTCTCCATAGAGTTTAGTTTAGAGCACTATCTATAAGAGAAACACTGTAAAATGATGTTGTGAAATTCTTTTAATTTTCACAAATTATGTCTTCAATATATAACTCAGGAGGAAAGTAAAAAAAAACACCTAAAATTTTTATGTCACGCGTACTTATTTCAGTTTAGCAATTGTTCAAGTTTAAAAAAGTTGAGATCAGTAATTTGAATTCAACCCCCTTCTAGAAATTACCATAGCATTGATTGTTAGTAAATAATAATTGGTTATTGATCTTGAATTTATACAGTCATTTATGGGTAAGAAAGATGTTGGTGTGAAATTTCCAATTACAAACAAGAAATTTTATTCTCACTGGAAGGTGAAGATGAGGCTTCACCTGATGTCTCAGGATGATGGTTTTGTCAACTATATAGACAATGGTCCTCATGTTTCTATGGAGATAATCACAGGTCTTGCAGCAGTTGATGGAACCATTGGTCCTGACATAATACTTGTAAAACATCCAGATGACTACTTACTAGAGGATCTGGAGGAAGTTAACAAAGATAAGAGAACTATGAACATCCTATTTAATGGCATTAATTCTGACATGTTTGAATGTGTCATGAATAGCTCTACAACTAATGATGTTTTGGATACAATTCAAACTCTTTGTGAAGGATCTGAACAAGTTAGAGAGAACAAAATGAAACTTCTCATATAATAGTATGAGTACTTTCACTCTATCCTTGGTGAGGGCTTTAGTGAAATATTCAACAGATTTAAAAAGCTGTTGAATGGACTAAAGCTGCATGGAAGAGTCTATCAAGTTAAAGACTCTAATATGAGGTTTTGAGATGTCTTCCAAAGGAATGAAAGTCAACAACGGTCTCTGTTAGAAACTCATATGACTACAGGGAATACACTCTTGGCGGATTGTATGGAGTTCTAAAGACTTATGAGATGGAATGCAACAGGATGAAGAAATTAATAGGGGCCAAAGAAAAGACAGATATGTAGCCCTCATTGCATCCAATCACTGTGACAAGCAAGTGGAAGCCAAAGTGGATTCTGCAACAAATGAATCTGAAGAAGCAAAACCAAAATCATCAAAAGAAAAAGCCAAAGCAGTTGAAACTGAAAGTGACTCATCTTCAATAGATGATCTAGAGAAGCTGGATGAAAACATGGCCTTACGGTCAAAAAGATTTTCTAATTTGGAGTTCATAAAAAATCTTTCTCCAAGCTATTCAACAAAGAGTTCAGTTGTAACAGAAATTTGGTTGTTAAATCCAAATTCAAGTGCTACAATTATGGGATAGCTGGAAATTTTCTAAATGAGTGCAGAAACTCAAAGAACCCTAGAGGTGGTGAAACTGCGGATTACAAGAAGAAATATTTTGATCTATTAAGACAAAAAGAGAAAGCTTTCATCACAAAGGAAAATGACTGGGCTGATGGAGATGATTCAGATGAAGAAGCTGAGTTTGTGAATCTTGCACTAGTGGCTAATGATGATGGTCTTGAAGCTAGCCCATCAGGAAATCAAGTAATCACTACTGATCTATCTAATTTGTGTAAGAGTGAATGCAAAGAAACCATTAATGATATAAATTCTGAACTATATAATTTGCATGTTACTATAAAATCTGTCTAGAAAGAAAATGTTAAAGTTAAAGAATCTAATGCCTTGCTTGTTGAAAAAAATACTCTGTTAGAAACCTAGTTGCATGATTTTGTCAAAATTGAAAAAGGATTACCTAGTAGTTAAAAATGATTTGCTTGATGCGCTAAAAAGGGAAAAAACTCTGAGAAATCAACTTCAATGTGAACAAACTGTTATTGCTAAATGGAAAGAATCCGGAAATGCAGCCAACAAAATCATGGAAGCTCAAGACATTGAATCTTTATGTGATCTTGCTGGAAACAGGGATAAAGTAAAACTTAGACGTGTTAGTGATTATTTTGAGTCAACATATAGTGATTGTCCATTGAAGAACAAAACATCAACGGATAAAAGCTATCCATTGAAGGAACCAGTCAGTTCTTCCAAACTGGAAAAACTCAATGAGAAGTATGGTCCAATTAGTAAGAACTTTGTGACTGATGAAAGTAGCAAAACCATGCAGGATAAACATCGGAACATAGGTCACTTATCCAACAAAAACTTGAAGGATAAGGTTGAGACTGGTATAGGCTCAAGAGAAGGAATAATAGAAATGGCATGATGGGTATTAACAAACAAAATAACTACACTTCACATAAATATGCTCCTAAAAACCCCGTGCTAAGTGTGGTAGTTTTAATCACATATCTGTAAATTGAAAATCTAAGTATATGCCTATTATGTCCATGCAAAAAATCTTTGTACCTTCCATGCATTCTTGCCTATGCCAAATATTTTTAATCAGAACTACAATAACATGCCATTCATTTATAATTCCTACTTTTCTGCATATGACTTGCCATGGAACATGCCTGAAATGAATAACATGTTTCCTCTTCACATGAATGTTATACATCCATAAAATTCTGCATATGATTTGAACATTATTAACTTTCTTTAAAGATCAAAGATAGGAATGGATCTTGATCCTCTAAAGCTAAATGGGACCAAGAACACTTGGGTACCAAAGTTGATTTTATTTGGTTTTCATTGTGTGTATGGAAAGAAGAAAAATCTCTGGTATATGGATAATGGCTGCTCAAAATACATGACTGCTGATTCATCACTGCTCACTGAATTGAAGGAGAAAGTTGGACCAAAATTACCTTTGGAGATGACATCAAAGGATACACTGTGGGATATGGCTTGATTTCAAAAGGAAATGTCATCATTGATTAAGTAGCACTAGTTGAAGGACTGAAGCATAACTTGCTTAGTGTTAGCCAACTCTATGATAAAGATATCAAAGTATACTTTGATCTGGAAGCCTGTGTTGTTACAAATAAGAAAAATAACAAACTGGTATTAACTCAAGTCAAAAAAGGAAATGTATATGTAGATGTCTTTAAGTCGATAGATGCTGACTCTATCACTTGTCTTCTCAGTAAGAAAAAGTATTGATAATGGTTGGCCGTGGCAGAAGAAGTTGTCTCACTAAAACTTTTCAACAATGAATTATTTGATGAAGAAGGATCTTGTAAGAGGAATACCAAAATTGGAATTTTCCAAAGATGGTCTCTGTAATACCCCCAAATCCGGGGTCCGGGATCTGAGTCGTTACGCTATCGTCCCAACATATATTAACTCTAATAACTCAACAATCCAATAATATAACACCAAATAACCCCAATTTCTTACACACACAAGTTAGAGCCTTAGAAACGATTCTCAAAAGTAGCATTAGTTATTACAAACCAAATGTACTAATGAGGATCTTATACTGTAAAACACAACATCTACCTGAAGTTCTATTTACATTAACACTTATACATAATCCTTTTCAACACTAGCTATACTTACGCCACTTACTTCTGCATTAGCCACTTTGATCTGGCTATCTCAGGGTTGAATCTTCCACTTCCATTCCTCATAGTACAGAATAATTGAATGTATTCTCCAGCTACTGAAAGGTTTATTAAATGAAACAAGGGTGAGAATAATAATGCTCAAAAAGTATCCTACCATAAAATAAATATCTTCATAACTTATGAAGGTTGAAAGTTCAATAATCTTTATTGGTATGGAAACCAAAATATTTAAGGCATACCCTTTGATTTCAAAATATCACATGGTTCAAAATACTATACAAGAGATAGCAACATGCCCCAATTTTTGAGAATATCATATAGTTCAAAATACTGTATAAAAGGGAGCAATAAAGCCCAAAATAATATATATCTGATCGGCAATGTATATAACATTTATCATAATATCTCGGAAAACCTTTATTATGCATAATATAAACAAAGTGCCATTATAGTTTCAAAGATGAAGTTACAAGATACTTCAACATGTAATATTTTCATAATCACTGGAAACCTTTGTTATGTAAGTATAAACAGAGTTTCAAAATATAATTTGTATAAGATAATGTTACAAGGTGATCTAAGATATCTGTTAGGAGCAATTGACGATATCAAGCAGAAACTATCAGAAGTTCATATCAAAACTTACATTGACGGATGATGATAATGATATCGACGGATGTTGATAATCGACGGATAATGATATCAACGGATGATGATGTCAACTGATGATGAAATTAGTATTTATGACATCAGTTGATCTTAGATAAGGAAAAGGAAATGGGGACTCTAGGAGGTAAATGACTTTATCTCAGAAGCAATTATATAGGTTTCCTTGTTGTTGATAGAATATGATTCCTTATACATTGTGTAGTTGTCCTCTATATAAAGCACAAATTAGGTTCATGCTATAAGTATTGCGACATTGTTATATCTTTCGCGTAACCTAGCAGCTCTCAAGGATATTTATTCATCCTTTCGAGAGAGTACAGTTATAATAAGTTTTTATCAGTTAATATAAAAACTGTTGATTATGTTGAAGCTTTGTCAAATTGATTGTGTTAACTGTATTCACCTCCCTCTACAGCTGATTAAGGGCCTAAATATTGGTATCAGAGCCTGCTGTTAATGTACAAATAATTTAAGAACTGAAAATTAATCAACAATGTCATACAAAGAAGAAGAAACATAGAATCCAAAGCCACAACCCCCAGCCACATCACAGATAAGCAGCAACATGAGTAGGTATGAAGCAATCAAGGTGCCTATCCTGAAGATACATGAATATCCAATCTAGAAATTCAGGATGGCCATGTCCTTAGAAGCCACAGATCCTGGATATCTGAACAGGATTTATGATGGTCCTCATAGACCAATGAAGGTAGTTGTTTCGCTTACAGGAGAACCAGAGAAGATGATAGACAAAGATAGGAAGGACTACACTCCTGAAGATATCTCATCTATCATGAAGGATGCTAAGGTTAGACACATCCTGCACAACAGTCTTGATAGTGTTATGTCCAATAGAGTCATTAGATGTAAGACAACAAAAGAGATATGGGATGCTTTAGAAGTAAATTGTCAAGGCACAACTACTATCAAGAAGAACATGAGGACAATACTTACTCAAGAATATGAGCACTTTGACTCAAGGGACAATGAGTCCTTAACTGAGATCTATGACATATTTCAGAATTTGCTGAATGACTTATCTCTTGTCAACAAAGAATATGATTTGGAGGATTCAAACCTGAAGTTCCTACTTGCTCTCCCTGAAAAGTGGGACTTTAAAGTCACTTCAATAATGGATAACTGTCAACTTGATAACACACCTCTAGATGAGATCTATGGAGTTCTGAAAACTCATGAACTAGAGATAGAGCAAAGAAGCAAGATGAAATGATCAAAAGCTAGACCAGTTGCACTCAAGGTTGAAGAGAAGCCAATGGAGAAAGCTAGGAGGGAAAGCCATGATTGCAAAGTCAGATACTGAATCATTAAATTCCGATGATGACTCAAATACAGATACTGAATCAGATATTGACAGTGATCATAACAACAATGAAGATATGGATCAAATGGCTACCCTACTGGTTAAAAGTGTAATATCTGGGATATATCGTGTAATTATTTTTGCAAACAAATAAATATTATGCATGTTCAGTATTTATTCTGAGAATTATTTGTTAAGTGGTATATGTGTTTGGATATTTAAAAATAATATAAATTGAGTATTTTAATTTTTATATGTCCAAAATAAAATATAGATAATTGTCATATCTTCCTATTTATTTTTATGTTGATTTATGATTTTATAGGAAATTTATGGATTTTATAAATTCTTTTTCCGAGTATTTATAAACTATTTAATTTAATCGGGAACAAACCGACTTTAACTGCTTTTATGTTTTTATAACCCGAAACTCTTCCGAAAACTCCTTCCTAACCTAATTACAATATTCCGAGCATTTTCCATGTTTCGACTTTTTCGACCCGACGTAAGGTTTATCCTGTGCGGGTCCCGGCGTAATATTTTTGATACAAAATTCGTGTCGGTAAATCAATAAAACTCGTATTTTTGATAAACGGGATCTTTTTATTAAACTATTATAATTATCACCTCGTAATACGTGTAACTAGGCGCTGAGACCAAGACCGCAGTACAAATTGTACTGATATGGATAATTATCCCGAAAACCGGTACCGTTTGGATCTGTTTTTATAAATAAACGTACTATTTTATATCCGGAATGATCTAACGGGATACTAATTTTCCGTAATTATAAATACCCTTTACCGTATTTTATTTCATACCGAAAATCATTTGCAAACAGTAATTATATAATTTTACAGAGAAAATACATATATTCAAAAACCTTTCTGAGAATCAAACTGCAAAATCAAGGTGTTATTGAAATCTGCTCGGGAAGCTCTAGTAACCAAAACAGAGGTTTTGAAGTGTTCTACCAGATTCCAGAACTCGTTTTACTGTAGAATCAAAGGTTGATTTTATATATTTTTATTTATTTTTGAATTATTTTGATTAAAAATATGAATTTTTGTCCGGATGATTGTTTGAATGATTTGATGCTTGCATGTTGTAGAGCTTGTTTTCCTGATGACTTTGATATATCATATGACTGATTTGGAGTTCAATAACATGTTCAAAATTGAGTTTGATTTTCGAATATTGAAATTAGGGTTTATAATTTGTTTGAATGTTCTTGATTGAATTTGGGGGTTTCTTATTTCGGGATAGATAGATGTTCTAGAGGGGTGGGTTGTGTTCCTTATGAAATTTGCAATCGATTCGTATAAGTCTTGCAAATCGACGAGGTCTGTAGAGGAGGGATTTATCATTTGAAGTTTTCGTCGAGCTCGCCGGAAACCGGCGAACTTCTCGGCCAATTTCCGGCCAACTCAGGGATTATTATAATGAATTGATTAGGGGTGAGCAAACAAAAACCGAAAAACCGAAAATGAACCGAAAAACCGAAAAACCGCACCGAAAATATCCGAAACCGGCAAAAAACAAAAAAAACGTAACCGAACCGAACCGATAGAACGGTTTGGTAACGGTTACGGTTTTACTCATATAATCGAACCGAAAAACGGTACCGTTTGTATAATATTATATTTTCATAAGAATATATAATAATAATAATTATTATAGCTAATAATATAGTAATAAAGTTTATTTTTTTAACAGAATAGTAATAAAGTTATATAGTCATATATAAAACTTTAGTTACCATAGTTACCATACAAGACCTAATTTCATTTCAATATTAAATTGAGTATGACATTAACCATGTACAGAAGCTTGTTTTCCATATTGATGTTAGAAGTCTGTATGTATTGCAGTGTCTAATAATAAAGCCGAGTAATTACTAGTGTAGTCTTTAATTCTACATTTGAAAACGGACTCACTTAATAATAAAAATATAATAGAAAGTGTATAATTTTAAATATTAAATTTATCTTTTTTATCTTATATTTTTTCAAACTTATTATTATAAAAAATGTATAAAACCGAAAAAACCGAAACCGACAAATGGTTAACCGAACCGAAAAAAAACCATTCCGGACGGTTCGGTTACGTTTAATAGCTAAAAACCGAACCGAACCGACATGTACGGTTAGGTAACGGTTTTCGGTAAAAACCGAATCGAACCGAACCGTGCACACCCCTAGAATTGATGGCATGGTTGTGTTCCTGGTGTTGTGTAGATGTGATCTGGAGGTGGTGGTGGCCTGAGCATCCCTGGATCGTCTTCTCCGACGAGACAGGGGTGTTTTCCGGCGAACCCTGTAAAAATTACAGTTTAGTACCCATACTTTTAAGAACGATGCAGTTTGGTCCCTGTAGTTTGTAAATTTTGTAAATAAAGGATTCCTTTTTATAAATTATTTAAAAATTATATTTCTTATTTATTTTAATTATAAAAATTCATTTTTAATTACTGAAAATTCCAAAAATTATTATTTTAATTCCAAAAATTATTTTTAATTCAAAAATAAATCTGAATTAATTAGTTAATTAATTTTAGTTAATAATTAATTAATAATTGGTCAATTCATTCGAAAATTAATTGATTTAATTAATTATTAATTGATTTTAATTAATTATTTAATTAGATTTAATTATTTATTAATAATTTAAAAATTCCAAAAAATAGTTTTGAGCTTTAAAATATTATTTTAAATTATTTTCAAGGCTCGATAATTATCATAAATTATTTTGAAGCCAGATTTGGCCAACCGAACCCTGTCTATTGCTTTAAAATTGACCCAACGACCCGTTTTGACTCCAAAAAATATTTTAAAAATCATATTAAATACCCGAAAGACTGTTCAAGACCCGAGATTTCCTTGTAAATGAAATTTCATTGATTGTTTGACGTGCTATGTGCTATATGTGACTTGTTTGTTTGACTGTCGGTCTATATGTTCAGTGTTTACTTGTTTTTAGCATGACTTTTAATTCGTTAGTCGAATTTGGGTAAAACGAAAGGTAGATAGAAGTGTATACTGAATAGAATCATATGAGTTGAGTATTGATAGATACTTATGGTATGTGAGCAGAAGAGGCAAGGCGTAGGAAAGGGAAACATATAGTCGAGGAGGAGGAGAATTGTGATTGGAAATTGGTGAAGTATAGCAAACTAGTACGAGACAAGTGTTATAAACTTTCTCGAGACATATTGTAGATAATAAATAGTCATGTTTTATATTGCAAGTGATTTGAAGCACTGAACCCTAAACCTTGTTCCATCTATTGATCTTTCAGCCGTAAACCTTATTCTTTCTGAACCATTGATTGTTAAATCCCCGAATACGAACCACAGATATACGATACTACTCCACAAATACATGAAAACTAAATATCAAACACTGAATCAGATTGCTTACATATTCAAACCATTGTACCTTACGCTTTGAAAGACCAAATCCCTTTAACCTTGAAACTTTGATTCCTTTGTTATCCAATTCTTTCATTACCTAACAACCATTCTTTAAAATTACCATATTGTTCCTTTGTGAAGATTGAAACCATCTCATTATTGGACATCCAATGTTGCTTATGATTCTGTTTATTGCTTTACATTATTTATCCTGTTATTATGATAGAATTGGATTTTATTATAAAATTGTGGACCAGATTCGTGTTCAGACCATATTGGTGGTCAAGTTAGGCCAATGTGTGCCTTGGATCCAGTAATTAGAGCAGAACTGTGTGCCTTGCTCGGGGTTAGTGCGTGACTGATCAGCAGCCTAACCTTGGTTTTTAAAATGAAAATATAATATCCAATTCTAATTCATTAATCATTGTTCACTTGATACCTTAACACTTTTCACTTGATGATCATTATTCTCAGTCTTGTCAATGTGACTTGTTGAGCTAGTTAGCTCATTTGTGCGATGTTGTTTATGTTCTTTTCCAGTTAAGAAGGAACCTGTTGGTAGCAAGGATCCCCAATGCAGTGCGAGAGCTAGGGGTCCAGGTTGATCGAGTTAAGCTAGCTGACAGCTTTTGGAATAGTTTAAGTTTATGAAGATTGTAATATTGTTTAATATTCAGTTGTAAGTTTGAATAGCTGGGATTTGGGCATTTGTAATATAAGTGTATGTGTATGGCTTGTGTACATACTTTAACATATTACAGTCCGTGGTAGTTGGTAAGTAGGGTCACTGCATATTATCATTATCTATATTATTGTTATAAGCAGGTTATCAATAAGGTGTGTGTGTGTGGACCCCAAACTTCTGACCCGGGTTTGAGCGCCACAGGTTTGGTGTCAGAGCTACAAGTTAAAATTCACTGACACAAGCCTAGGTTGACGGGAATGGGTAGAGGGTTAGGATTAGAAGTAAGAAGTAGAAAAAAATTGAACGTCGAGAGGTTGAGTGTGACGGTATATCAGGTATTAGTATAATTCTTGTTGTGGTTCGAGATTCTTATATTGCGATATGATTTCAGATAGAAGCGATGGCCGACTCTTTCATCCCTGTACCAGCTGATCATTCAGTGCCCTCAAATAGAGGACCATCTTCAGATCCACGTCCTGTTGCTCCACCAGTGTTGGCTATTTTACCTCCACCTATGTTACAGCCCGTACCACTATAGGCTATTCCACCCCAGGCGTGATGCCACCTATCAGAGGACCCCCACCAGCTAATTCCGATTCCACTGGGCA
The DNA here is from genome assembly GCF_009905375.1 of Apium graveolens. NCBI lineage: Eukaryota > Viridiplantae > Streptophyta > Magnoliopsida > Apiales > Apiaceae > Apium > Apium graveolens. The sequence goes on from NC_133647.1 coordinate 71,495,649, forward strand.
TTCAGTTGCGGGTGCCCCATTCCGGTCTACATTGCATCCTGTTCCTTATTACCGGTATGAAGCTCTTCTATTGGGGCGTGATTCCTTGTTGGCACATATCCGAGAGCTGCAGCATATCATCAGGACTACAGATGTTAATCATGGTATGAGGGAGCTTCCAGAGGAGATCCATTTGACACGCAGAATTCTTGAGGCTAGGCTACATGGAGCTACATTACCTGGCCGAAGCCTTGATGCATTTATGGGATGGGCTAATGAGGTGATGGAGGATCTTGAGAGTCTAGGCGGACCAGAGTTTCCTTGGAGTTAGATCCAGAGATGGAGATGCTGAGCAGTGTTGTTGTGGTTATTTAGTATGTACAGTAGTGTGTAGTATGTATCAATAGACTTTTGGGTTGTATTTATAGACTAGATATGTTGATTAGTGACTAGGTTTGTTGTACCCTTTTGCTTTTACTTCCGAAGCATTTTAACGCTTGTACTACCTAAAATTTTTGATCTATATATATCAGTACCTTTTCCTTTCCAGCATTGTCATTTACATTACTGCACCTGTTTTACTTTACCTTATTTATTGCACCAATTATACCCCTGTGATACCATATACCCTATTCCCTTAACTGTTTATATTCTGTAAAGAAGCATGCAATTTACTTAGTTCAACTATTACAACTATTTTCAAAAAGAGATATTTCTGTTTTACAAAACTTTTCTTTTATGCAAAGGATTTGATTTAAAGGCTAAATAAGTTGTTTGATTCTTTACAGAAAACGCCTCCCAGAAGAAATACCCGCACCAACACCCAGAATGAAGAAACCAACAACAACAATAACAACCAAGATGATACCAACCAGAATGCAAACAAAGGACCCATAGACCCAGCAATAGCCCAGATTCTTCAAATCTTGGCTCAACAAATAGTTCACCTGACTTAACAGCAACAAAGACAAACCAATCCCCAGGTAACTTTCAAAAAATTTCAAGCGGTAAACCCACCAGAATTCAAGGATTCCTTAGATCCGATTGAAGTGAATGTTTGGTTAAAGGAAATAGAGAAGTCGTTTTCTTTAGTTAAAGTGAAGGAAGAACAGAAGGTGGAGTTTGCAAGTTATTATTTGAAGAATGAGGCCACCTATTGGTGGGAAACTGTGAAGACATTGAAAGGTACATATGTTATTAATTGGGAGAGGTTCAAAGAATTGTTTTTAGAAAAGTATTTTCCCCAGTTTGTTCAGGATCAACACTACTAGAAAATCAGCATTAGACATCGCACATTAGACATCAGTCAGAAAACTCACTGATGTTAAAAGCTTTTTTTACATCACATAAAAAAAGTGGTCTTTTTGGTATGTTAACATCAGCTTTTGAGTAAAATGATGTCTAAGTTGTTCTTTTAAAAACTACGTCACATCAGTTAACATATAAACCGATGTCCAATTTCTTTTTAACATCGGTTGACATAATAACCGATGTCTAAGCTCAATTTTAAAAAATTAGAGCCCGCTGCTTCTCCCTTTTGCTCCCCGCCCTTAGCCAAATTTCCCCCCTAGTATATTTCCCTATCCCGCCTATTCACTCATTCACTTTAATAACATTATAACATAAAATTAAAAATAAATCAAAATCAAAACAAAAACAAAAAATTATAATCTCCTCAAAAACAAAAACTCATTCACTCATCCCCCTTTCTCTCTCGACTGCTAAACCTAGAACTCTCAAATGTATGCTTACTGCCTTTCCCTCTTTCCGATTAGACCTTGAATCTCCAATTAAACCTCTCAATTTCTTCAACTTTCTAAACCTAGAACTCATTTGTTTCAATTTTTGTGACAGATTCGAAGATTAAGGAGTTAAGTGTGTTCATTGAAGTTTAAGGTGAGGAGTAGAGTTTCTTGGAGCTAAATCTTGTAGCTAAGGGTTTATTAAAGCTTAAATCTCGGAGCTAATTAAGTTGGATTTTGGTCTTGGAGTTTGTTGCTGTGTTTTTTCGGATTTTGGAGCTTGCTTTGTTAGGTATATTCTTCTTTACATATCTATTTATATATGTTTGGGCTGCATGTATATATTTGTGTAGTTGTATGTATGCATGTGAAATTGAAATGTGTAGTTGTTGCATGTGTAGTTGTATGTGTAGTTAAAATACAGATTTACATGTAATAACAAGTGCTTGTATATATTTGTGTTTGTGTTGTTTGTAAATATATTTGTGTTTGGGGCTTGTTGTTGTAAATTGCATGGTTTATGAGTGAATATAGGAATTTTATATTGATTATACTAGGTAGTAAATGTACTATAGTATATAGTAAATTAATATGTTATTTGACAATCAGGTAGTTTGAGAATAGCATGGACAAATCTTGGATTTTCAAAGATAGGGACACACTTGACTATGAAATCGGGGTAGAAGAGTTTTTGATATTTGCCGAGGAAAATGCTAGTGATCCTAAAAGAATCCCCTGCCCCTGTAAAAGATGTGCTAACTTCAAAAAATTTGCAGTTAAGATTATCAGGGGACATTTATATGAAAATGGTTTTAGTCTGGGGTACCTTGATTGGATTTGGCATACACAAGGGTCTGCAAGTAGGTCATCAGTTAATAGAAATGCTCTGACCCCTGCATCTACGCCTGCCCCTGCACCTACGTCTGCCCGCGCACCGATACCTTCCCCTGGCCTTGCATCAGAAATAGTCAATGTTTGTGATGCTGCATATAATTCGAGTGAGTACAATAATGAGTCGTATCAGTTTAGGAGATTTGTGGCTGATGCTGAACAGCCTTTGTATGAGGGTAGTGAATGTACCAAGTTGGAGTCGATGCTAAAATTGCACAATTGGAAAGCTAGGTTCGGAATTAGTGATAGTGCCTTTAACGATTGCTGTCTACCGTTGGCTCTCTCCTTCCTGAGGACAATGTGATGCCACCTAATGCATATGAAGCCAAGAAAACCTTATCCGACTTGGGCCTAGAATACACAAAATATCACTCATGTCCAAACAATTGCATACTGTATCGGGGGGTAAATGTTGATGCTTCCGAGTGTCCTAAGTGTCGTTTATCTCGCTGGAAGTTAGGAAAGGATGGTAAAATAAGGATTAATGTTCCTGCTAAAGTAATGTGGTATTTTCCAATTATACCGAGATTCAAACGGATGTTTAAATCTCCTTCTACATCTGAACTAATGACCTGGCACTCAAAGCAGCGAATAGAAGACGGAAAGATGCGGCATCCAGCCGACTCTCCTTCTTGGGAAGAAGGTGAACCAAATGTTTATGATGCATACACCAAGTCATATTTCACTTTAAAAGCAATTTTATTATGGACAATAAATGACTTTCCTGCATATGGAAATCTGTCCGGATGCGTTAATAAAGGTTATATGTGTTGTCCAGTATGCGTTGATGATACAGTTGCCAAGTATTTAAGCCATAGCAGGAAGATGTGTTACCAAGGCCATCGGCGTTACTTGGCTAGGAATCATCCATATAGGAAGCAAAAGGCCGCTTTTAATGGACAACAAGAATTAGGGCAGGCACGTCAACCTCTGTCTGGAGAAGAGGTTTTATTGCAGCAAGATAAAATTAAATTTCAGTTTGGGAAGGAAGTAAGTAAGTCAAAGAAGGTTGATTGTCCATGGAAGAAAAAGTCGGTTTTTTTCGAATTAGAATATTGGAAGTTTCACCATGTCCGTCATTGTTTAGATGTCATGCACGTCGAGAAGAACGTGTGTGATAGCTTGATCGGCACACTACTAAATATGAAATCTAAGTCTAAAGATAGTGAAGCTTCTCGTCTTGACATGATTGACATGGGGGTTAGGGCTGATCTAGCTCCACAAAAAGGAGAAAAAAAACCTACTTACCCCCCTTCGATTTTTAATTTGTCCAAGGCAGAAAAAAAGAAAATGTTGTCATCGTTAATGCACATGAAACTTCCTTATACACACGCGTCGAACATTAAAAACTGTGTTTCCATGGAAGAATTAAAGATGTTTGGGATAAAGTCCCACGACTGCCACATCTTACTCCAACAACTGCTTCCTATTGCAATTCGTGCGGTACTTCCAAAAAAAGTCAGGGTCACCATAATTAGGTTGTGTTTCTTTTTTAATGCTTTGTGCAGCAAAGTTGTAGACGTATCGAAACTAGATAAATTTCAATCAGATATAATAGTAACTTTGTGTGATTTGGAAAAAATCTTTCCTGCATCATTTTTTGATATAATGATACATCTCATAGTGCACTTGGTTCAGGAATTACGGTTATGTGGGCCAGTATTTTATAGATGGATGTATGCATTTGAGAGGTTTAATAAGGTGTTGAAGAGTTACGTACACAACCGTTATTACCCCGAAGGCTGTATAGCTGAATGCTATCTGGGAGAAGAATCAGTAGAATTCTGCCAAGTGTTTGTCAAGCAAGCTTGCACCACTGCTGGTCTTCATAAAGATGAAGGCAAGTTAAGTGGTCCATTATCTGTTGTGACAATGAAATCAATCGATGAAAAAGAGCGGGATGAAGCTCATTTACATGTTCTTCTAAACAATATTGAAGTACAGCCATATATTTTGTAAGAATTTATTAATTTTGTGGTTGTTCAATTAATATATAAATTATATATTTACTGGCTAGTTAATGATTATATAATTTCTGTTAGAATGCATAAGGAGTATCTAGAGGGAATCCATCAAGGAAAAAAGAAAAGTGTTCATTGGCTCTTGAGAGAGCACAATCGCCTTTTTGCCGATTGGTTTCTAGAAAAAGTTAGTATTTTTATAGTTTCATTTGTGCCTAATTTATTTGCTCTGTAGTAATATGGAATTTAGAAGTATTTTATTTCTGAAAATGTGTAGGTTATAGTGAAATGGAGGAGAATCTTGGAGGAGTTTCAGAGACAATGAGATGGATAGCCGGAAAACCATCATTTTCAGTTTTGACTTACGAAGCTTATCTAGTAGACGGGGTCCGATACTTTACAAAAGAGCGAGATGGTGTCAGGGTTGTTCAAAACAGCGGAGTGTCTTTAGTTGCTAAAACTGTCCAAGTGTCTAGCGCTAAAGATTTGAACCCTGTAGAAAGTGACTTGACATTTTACGGTGTTATCTTAGAAATATGGGAGCTAGATTATCATGCATTCAAAGCCCAGTTATTTTTATGTAATTGGGCAGATAATGACAAGGGAATTAAGGTGGATGATCTTGGGTTCACACTTGTCGATCTAAGTCGACAAGGCCACAAGAGAGATAAATATGTGTCTATGGATCAAGTAAAGCAAGTTTATTATATTGAAGATCCGGTGGATGCCAAGTGGTCCGTTGTATTAACCTCTACAACTCGAGACTACCAAGATGTGTATAACGACGATGATTTAGGAGACACAACCATGGAAAATCCCCCATTCTTCTGCCAAATTCCTATATGTGATGTCGGTGAAGATGTTGAAAAAAATATTAGAGAAAATATTAAGGGCAGTTGGGTTAAGAAGTAACAATATTATTTGCAGTCATGTATCTCCTTTTTTGTAACTGTTTAGCATTGTTTATGCCTAATGATATTATTTGAATTTTCGTATGTTTATGACTGTTTATGAATGCATATAGTCATCATGTCTGACTGTTTATAACTGTTTATAACTGTTTATGTATGCATACTTCACTAGTTTAGTTATGACTGTTTATAACTATTTATATATGCTTGTGACTAATGAAATATATGTTTCATTTTCAGATTGAAAAAGATAAATGGCAAATAAAAAACAATTATCTAAAGTACAAGACAAGTCAGATGAGGAGGTGAATAAAAGCTTGGAGCCGGAAATAGAACCTCAAAATGAAAATGTGGATTCTATGGAAGACACGAAGGCAATAGTCACTACTTCCGAAACTACAAAGAAAAGGTATGGATCTGCCCGAGGGGTTTCCGCTATGCACAAAGTGGTGGTGAGGAAGGCGCAGGGCAAGAAAGCAAAGGTATCATGCAATACACATGGAGTTCCAGTCGGGAATGCAAGGCACAGTCTATAGTCCTACATCGGAATGTTGGCTAGGACGATGATTCCGATTGATTATCCTAACTGGTCAAAGGTACTCGATGAACTAAAGGAGAAAATATGGATCGATGTGAAGGTATATAGATAAGCAATTTCTTATGCACATTGTAAATTTTGCATTTTCTTGTACTCATGTAGAGCATAACATTGGTTTCAGGAGACATTTAAAGTCCCCAAGCAACTTCAGAAGGGGCTGATCAGGTCTGCAGGAGCAAAGTGGAGAAATTTTAAAGCAAATTTAACAAGGGATTATGTTAAGCCGTATCTTGGACAGAAGAAGAAACTACGAAAGCCTCCAGTGAAGTATGCTTTTGTTGGTAAGGAGGCTTGGAAAAATTTTGTTGCTGAAAGGACTACCTCGACATGGAAGGTATACGCGAAAGAGATCGATCGTGTGTTTATATCTGTGTTTTATTTATGTTGTGAACTGATATTTTTATGTATTACAAATATTTTAGGAAAAATAGCATGTTAATATTATTTAAAATGTTTGTTGTAGTCACTTAGTGAAAAACAAATGGAGCGGGTGAGCAATCGAAAATATCCTCACCGCACATCTAGAAAGGGTTATGTTGGATTGTTGGAAGAAGAGGTAACCTCTGTTTAAGCATTGAACTTAAATAGTTGCATTCTACATATATTGTTGTTTTAATATTTTTTGATTTTAATCAGCAAAAGAAAGGAACCTTGGCTCTCGATGAAGAACCTGATCGGGCTCTTATGTGGCACAAGGCTCGTAAGGGAAAACTTGATGATGAGGAGGTTGATCCAGAGCTAGCTGAAATAGGGAAAAGAATTGTGAGTATTTAACAAGCAACGTTAATTTTTTTAATGCAATTCAATTCAGTTCTAATTTTAATATTTTTATGAGGAGGTTCATTCAGTTCTGATTTATATGTTAACATTCTCATGACAGGAGAATTCACTGGAGCTGCAAAGTAAGGGGGAATTCATTCCTTCTGGGAGTCAAGATGTGTTAACTACGGCCTTGCAAACTCCCGAACATTCGGGGAGGGTTCGAGGAGTTGGAGGCTTTGTTAGCCCATCAATTTTCTTTAATTTACCAAATGGAAAAAGAAGTAGAATAACCAAAGCTCAGCTGTTGGCCCGGGATTGTGAGAGGGATGCAGAGTTGGAGAAGGCCAAGCAAGAGATGGCGAAGGAAATGGAGAAGACAAGGCAGGAGTTGGCTGAACTGAAGGGCTTACTCAGTAAAGCAAATATTTCATCTCCTCTGGTTTCGGAAAAAGCAAGTTGTGATGCTGAAATAGTTGATGATCAAATGGATCCTTTTCCACGAGAGAATAAGGTAAAATAACAAGCACATTTATTTAATTTAGCTCGACATTATTCAAGCATTCGTCATAGTTACTCGTTAAATATATATATGTGTGTAGGCTGGTCCACAAAAATGTGAGTTGGCTGTGGGCACAATAGAAAATAAGGTGGCATTTGGCTTGTTGTTTGACGATGATGACATGAACAAATCTATTCACGGATGGCCAATGCAGCCTGGTTGTGCTCGTGTCTCAGTGGATGGGCCAATCCAAGGATAAGCCAAGATTCCTGTTCCGGTAGTCGGTGAGATTGAAACAGTAGAGCAGGCTGTTGGCTCCTACGTCTCATGGCCCCGCGACTTAATCATATTCCCAAATGCCCCTGGTACCGCGGTATATATTTTTACATCTATGTTTTATTGGATCTCGCACTATTATATTAACTTTATATTTGTTTTAATAAATTTGATAATATTTTCAGAAAAGTAAAAGGAAAGGGAAGGATCCTTTAACTGATTTGCATAAGGTTCAGTCCTTATTTGAGAATATGGAAATCAATAAAAATGTTCCGAAGCGCTTTCGGTTGTTGTATAAACATGCAACGACATTCATGAAGTCCACTGGAAACTCCATTCAAATCCCGTGCGATGCGGAGGAGTTTGGTGTTGAGAAAAGAATTTTCATTTTGTATGAAAACATAATTGCTTTGCTTGAGTTTAAAATGATTGGCCAAGCAGCAATTTCTGCATACATGGCGTGAGTAGTATAAATTTTTTAATTATTGTCTTGTCTTCTTGTTGATAATTTCTGCATTTATATTCTTGTTTTTTTTATAATTTCATTTTATTTGCAATGCAGATACTTGCATTGCATGGTTTGTGAAAATGAAAATTTGGAGCAATTTGCTTTCTGTGATCCCGGAGTCTCGTTTACCTTGAACAACAATTTTGAAGATAATTTGGTTAGTCGATTTAAAGAGGGTAATCCTGATCGTCTCTTTTTTATGCCACATAATAGCAAGTAAGTACATAAAAAATGTCTCCAGATTTATTATAAATCGCTTTATTTATTTATAAGCATGAAATTCAAATGATATGATTCTGATATTAATTATGTTTATTATAAATATTTATAAAAAATAGCTGCCATTGGATATTGGTTGTGATTTGGGCGGGCGAGGTTTTCATACTCAATCCTCTGCCTCGTTCAACTACCTATCCTGAGTTGGAAAAAGCAATATCAAGGTATTTGCATTTAATTTCGAGTGATTATTTTCATTATTGAGATATCAATCAATTTGTGTTATTGATACTGCTAAGATGACAGGGCTGTGATTGCGTTCAATATTCAGGACGGAAGGGGAAATAAAGCACCGACTATTAGATATGTTACCGTAAGAACCAGGGGCATTAATTTACTTATTAGTCAGAGTTTTTTCGGTTAGATAGGGGCATTAATTTACTTATTAATTGGTCTGAATTTTTTGGATTAAATAGGGATGCCCCAAACAGCCCGGTGGAACTGAATGCGGCTATGTTGTTATGTGGTATATGAAACAAATTGCCATGGATAATGAAATGACATTTGTCAAAAAGGTATATTTTTTTGCTTAATTCATTCTTGATATAACTGGTGTACATATAATTTGTGGTAGAATTCATTGTTACTAATTCCTGTGTGTTACACTTTTCAGTGGTCGAAAAAAAATCGAAAGGTGACTGTTGCCAAGGCTGAGCTGGACGAGGTTCGATGTGAGACTCTTAGCCATATCGAGTCCTTCTTATAAAAAGGCCTAATCTGCAGCTCCTTTATGTAGACTGAATTTGTAAGAATTTGTAAGAGCTACTAGTGGTTTTTGTTGATAAATATAATGGGGGAACTTTAGTTGGTAAATTTCTGTTTGGGATGAACTATGTAAATGATCGATGGTGGATGTCTAGTACTTGCTATTGCAGTTATGTAGTTTGTTTGGATTATGAAGTTTGGTTGGTGGTGGATATATGTACGTAATTGCTATAATCTATGGTAAATCAATGAATGTATGTTTGTTTTTGCGTTTGTTTTGGTTTGGTTAGTTTTGGAATGGTAAAATGGCAGTTGGTATGTTTTTGGATGACTCTTGTTTGGGTGTTGGGCATTTGATTAAAACAGGGGATTCATGAATAAAAAAAAAAAATAAACATCACTTCATGAACAAAATAACTGATGTAAAATGTTGTCAAATAAGACATTTCATTCAATAAACTGATGTCATAAGCAGGCACATATATCAGCTAACAAGAAATGACTGATGTAAAACAATATAATAGATATCACATTTTGAAAGAACTGATGTTAAACACACACAAAGACATCGGTTCCATTAAAAAAAGAAAGGTACGACATCGCTTCTAATAAAAGACTGATGTAATATGTTAAGTTACACATCAGTTTAACAAGTTTTTCGATGTTAATGTATCATATTGCTTTATATGTGATAAGTTTAAAATGATATACATGACATATGAATGAATAACTGAAACCATAGTAAAGGTATACATTGAAGAAAAATACATCACATTGTTAAGAAAAACGATGTCTAAACTGTGTATAGACATCGGCTAATAACCGATGTGTAATGCACCTACCTTTCTCATCGCATGCAAAGACATCGCTTGGATTTTAAATAGACATCGGCTAATAAGCGATGTCTATCGACAAATTTCTAGTAGTGCAGATGGAGCTGAAGTTTTTAGAGTTAAAGCAAGGAAATATGTCGGTAGCTGATTATGAGAGTAAGTTTGAAGAATTGTCAAGGTATGTGCCATCATATGTAGATACTGATAGGAAGAAGGCCAAGTGATTCCAGCAAGGTCTGAAGCCATGGATTAGAGGGAAGGTAGCCATATTTGAATTGGATACCTATGCAGGAGTTGTACAGAAGGCCATGATTGCAGAAACTGAGAGTGAGATGTCACAGAAAGAAAAGGAAAGTAAGAAGAGGAAGTTTGAAGGAAATGAAGGACAATCACAACCAGGGAAGTTTCCAAATTTTAAGAAGGGCAAGTTTCAGCTAGGGAGAAATTTTAATTTCAAGAAGCAAAATGCAGGCGACGGAGGCCAGGGCAACCGTTCAGTCAATGTGAATCAGCCAAATCAGTTGAGGTTAACTTTTCCAGATTGTCAGGTATGTGGGAAGAAACATGGAGGAGTTTGTAATAAGTTAAATGTAGTTTGTTTCAAGTGTAATCAGAAAGGGCACTATTCGAGGGAATGCCGCAATCATCCAGTGAGAGAACCAGTAAACAAGGATCAGCCTACCTGGAATCCAGCAGTTAAGGTTCCAGCTATTGGATTTACATGCTTTAAATGTGGGAAGCCAGGACATATAGCCAGGGATTGTAACACACCAGCCCCAGTCTGTTATGCATTGACGATAATGGGATCTACTCCAGCAGTAAATGAGACTCCAAGGGCTAGAGTTTTTGATATGTCTGTAAAGGACGCTATCCAGCATAGTGATGTCGTGGTAGGTACGATTAATGTGAATTCTTTATGTGCCAAAGTATTAATAGATTCGGGGGCAACTCGATCGTTTATTTTACAAGATTTTGTTAGTAAGTTAAATTATCCAACTGAGTATTTAAATGAAATAATGACTATGGAATTAGCAAATCAAGAACGTATATCTGTTAATAAAGTTTGTGGGAATTGTGAGATTGAGATTTCCGGTAATAAATTTTGTGTGGATTTGATACCATTTAAGTTAGGAGAGTTTGACGTTATCTTGGGAATGGATTGGTTATCTAAGCACGATGCTCAGATAGATTGTCGAAATAAGAAGGTAATTGTGAAGACGCCAGACGAAAGGATAGTAATGTTTAAGGGCCAAAAGCAAGTAAATAAGTTCTTAACAATGATTCAAGCCAAAAGGTTACTACGACAGGGATGCGAGCATTTCATTGCATATGTGATTGATAGAAGTCAGGAACCAGCAAAACTTGAAGATATTCCAGTAGTCAATGAATTTCTAGACGTGTTTCCCGATGAGTTACCAGGACTTCCTACAGATAGAGAAATTGAGTTTGCGATCGACATAGCACCTGGAACAGAACCAGTATCCAAGGCCCCGTACAGAATGACACCCGTTGAGATGAAGGAACTAGCAAAGCAATTGCAAGAGTTGTTAGAGAAAGGAGTAATCAGACCCAGTGTATCCCCATGGGGTGCACCGATACTATTTGTCAAAAAGAGGGATGGGAGCATGAGAGTGTGCATCGACTATCGAGAGCTCACCAAGCTTACAATCAAGAACAAGTATCCGTTGCCAAGGATTGATGATTTATTCGACCAATTAAAAGGATCCAAGTACTTCTCCAAGATCGATTTGAGATCAGGATATCACCAACTAAAATTTTATTCTTGCCCGATTCTTTTTTTCTTACGACACGATAATTCAATATATATTTTTCGAATAAAACATCAATCTGCGTTTGAGTTCGGATTTTACTTTTTTTAGTCAAGTGAAGAAAGAGTAAACCTATTTATTTCTGGATCGAAGACCCGCAGTTCTGGTGGTCGACTCGGTTCTTCATCAAGCTAGAGGATATATCAAAGACAACTTTCAGAATGAGGTACGAACATTATGAATTCTTAGTGATGTTATTTGGATTGACCAATGCACCGGCAACATTCATGGACCTGATGAATAGAATTTTCAAGGAATACATGGACAAGTTTGTTATTGTGTTTATAGATGATATTTTGATTTATTCAAAGACAGAAGAGGATCATGTAGAACATTTGAGAACAGCTTTGGAGATTTTAAGGAAAAAGAATTTATATGCCAAATTCTCGAAGTGTGAGTTTTGGTTACAGGAAGTCCAGTTCTTATGATACATAGTCAGTATTGAAGGGATCAAAGTGGACCTAGCGAAGATTAAAGCAATTACAAATTGGGAAAGACCGAGAATACCAATAGAGGTAAGAAGTTTCTTGGGATTAACGGGATATTATCGCCGATTTGTTCAAAATTTCTCAAGGATTGAAACACCATTGACAAAGCTTACATGGAAGAATGAAAATTTATATGGAACGATAAATGTGAAGAAAGTTTTCAAGAATTGAAGCGAAGATTAATCACGGCACCTGTTTTGTCACTTTCAGACGATCAAGGAAATTTCGTAATCTATAGCGATGCTTCTCATAAAGGACCCGGATGCGTTCTGATGCAGCACGATAAGGTTATTGCGTATGCGTCAAGGCAATTAAAACCACATGAACAAAAATACCCTACTCATGATTTAGAGCTAGCTGCTATAGTATTCGCTTTGAAGATTTGGAGACATTATCTATATGGAGAAAAATGCGAGATTTATACGGATCACAGAAGCTTGAAGTACATATTCACACAGAAGGAGCTTAATATGAGACAGAGAAGATGGTTAGAGTTGATTAAGGATTACGACTACACGATTAACTATCATCCCTGTAAAACAAACTTTGTGGCGGACACGTTAAGTCAGAAAGAAAAGTCGAATATGTTATCAGTTGCCGAAGAGATATAAAAGGAATTTCAGAAACTGGAATTGGAGATTAGAGTTTGCAAGCCTAATGAAGCAAAAGTGTATAGTATGACTTTTCAGCCAGAGTTATTAGAGAAGATAAGGAAGTGTCAAGAAGAGGTAATGGATCAGGACATTAACCGTTTGGTAGGTGAGGAATTGTGCACGCAAAAGGATGATCAAGGTATTCTTCGGTTTTCTTCTAGAATTTGGATTCCACCAGTGACGGAGTTGAAGAATGAAATTTTACAGGAAGCTCATAATTCAAGGTATTCAATCCATCCAGGGAGTACCAAGATGTACAGAGATTTAAAGGAAAATTATTGGTGGCCAGATATGAAGAGGGATATTGCGGAATGGGTTAGTAGATGTTATACATGTCAGAGAGTTAAAGCAGAGCATCAGAGACCAAGTGGATTGTTGCAGCCATTAGAGATTCCAGAGTGGAAGTGGGAGCATATTGCCATGGATTTCATAGTTGGATTACCAAGGACGAAAGCTAATCATGGTGCCATTTGGGTTATAGTGGACATACTTACTAAATCAGCTCTTTTTCTGCCTATAAATGAAAGATTTTCACTAGATAAGTTAGTCCATATGTACCTGAAAGAAATCGTAATTCGTCATGGAGTTCCTATGTCTATCGTATCCGATCGAGATCTGAGATTTAATTCAAGATTTTGGAAGAGTTTTCAAGAATATTTGGGAAGGAGATTAAACATGAGTACGGCTTACCATCCACAGATGGACGACCAGAGTGAAAGAACAATCCAGGCAATCGAAGACATGTTACGTGTTTGTGCCATTAATTTCAAAGGAAGTTGGGATGAGCATTTATCCTTGGTAGAATTTGCTTACAACAACAATTATCATGCTAGTATTGGGATGCCACCCTACGAAGCTCTTTATGGACGCAAATGTCGATCTCCTGTATATTGGGACGAAGTAGGAGAACGCAAAATACTTGGACCTGAATTGGTACAGCAGACCAAGGAAGTTATTGAAGTTATTCAAAAGAGATTGATGGAAGCACAAGTCCGTCAAAGGAAGTATGCAGATCAATCAAGGAAAGATATGGAATTTGAAGAAGGAAATCTAGTATTACTGAAAGTATCGCCGTGGAAAGGATTGACAAGATTTGGGAAGAAAGGAAAACTGAGCCCTAAATAGGTTGGACCTTTTGAAATTCTAAAGCGTGTTGGCAAAGTAGCTTACGAGTTGGCGTTACCCCGGCACATGGAGCACATTCACAATGTTTTTAACGTATCGATACTTAAGAAGTATAATCCAAACTCCAGGCATGTAATCGAATACGAGCCAATAGAGCTTCAAGCAGATTTGTCGTATGTAGAGAGTCTGATAGAGATTCTAGAAGAAAGAGAGAAAGTGTTAAGAAAAAAGTGGTAAAGTTAGTCAGAGTACTGTGGAGAAACCCAAAGGTTGAAGAGTCAACCTGGGAGTTAGAAAGTGATATTAGAGAAAAGTACCCTCATTTGTTTTCTTAGGAGATTCTGAGGACATAATCCTTTTAAAGGGGGGAGGATGTAATATCTGGGATATATCATGTAATTATTTTTGCAAATAAATAAATATTATGCATGTTCAGTATTTATTCTGAGAATTATTTGTTAAGTGGTATATGTGTTTGGATGTTTAAAAATAATATAAATTGAGTATTTTAATTTTTATATGTCCAAAATAAAATATAGATAATTGTCATATCTTCCTATTTATTTTTATGTTGATTTATGATTTTATAGGAAATTTATGAACTTTATAAATTCTTTTTCCGAGTATTTACAAACTATTTAATTTAATCGGGAACAAGCCGACTTCACCCATTTTTATGTTTTTATAACCCGAAACTCTTCCGAAAACTCCTTCCTAACCTAATTGTAATATTCCGAGCATTTTCCATGTTTCGACTTTTTTGATTCGGCGTACGGTTTGTCCTGTGCGGGTCCCGGCGCAATATTTTTGATACAAAATTTGTTTCGGTAAATCAATAAAACTCGTATTTTTGATAAACGGGATCTTTTTATTAAACCATTATAATTATCACCTCGTAATACGTGTAACCAGGCGCTGAGACCAAGACCGCAGTACAAATTGTACTGATATGGATAATTATCCCGAAAATCGGTACCGTTTGGATCAGTTTTTATAATAAACGTACTATTTTATATCCGGAATGATCCAACGGGATACTAATTTTCCGTAATTATAAATAGCCTTTACCGTATTTTATTTCATACCGAAAATCATTTGCAAACAGTAATTATATAATTTTACAGAGAAAAATACATATATTCATAAACCTTTCTAAGAATCAAACTGCAAAATCAAGGTGTTATTTAAATCTGCTCGGGAAGCTGTAGTAACCAAAACGGAGGTTTTGAAGTGTTTTACCAGATTCCAGAACTCGTTTTACTGCAGAATTAGAGGTTGATTTTATATATTTTTATTTATTTTCGAATTATTTTGATTAAAAATATGAATTTTTGTTCGGATGATTGTTTGAATGATTTGATGCTTGCATGTTGTAGATCTTGTTTTCCTGATGATTTTGATATATCATATGACTGATTTGGAGTTCAATAACATGTTCAAAATTGAGTTTGATTTTCGAGTTTTGAAATTGGGGTTTATAATTCGTTTGAATGTTCTTGATTGAATTTGGGGGTTTTTTATTTTGGGATAGATAGATGTTCTTGAGGGGTGGGTTGTGTTCCTTATGAAATTTGTAATCGATTCGTATAAGTCTTGCAAATCGACGAGGTCTGTAGAGGAGGGAGTTGTCATTTGAAGTTTTCGCCGAGCTCGCCGGAAACCGGCGAACTTCTCGGCCAATTTCCGGCGAACTCAGGGATTATTAGAATGAATTGATGGTATGGTTGTGTTCCTGGTGTTGTGTAGATGTGATCTGGAGGTGGTGGTGGCCTGAGCATCCATGGATCGTCTTCTCCGGCGAGACAGGGGTGTTTTCCGGCGAACCCTGTGAAAATTACAGTTTAATACCCATACTTTTAAGAACGATGCAGTTTGGTCCCTGTAGTTTGTAAATTTTTCAAATAAGGGATTCTTGTTTATAAATTATTTAAAAATTATATTTCTTATTTATTTTAATTATAAAAATTCGTTTTTAATTACTGAAAATTCCAAAAATTATTATTTTAATTCCAAAAATTATTTTTAATTCAAAAATAAATCGGAATTAATTAGTTAATTAATTTTAGTTAATAATTAATTAGTTAATTGGTCAATTAATTTGAAAATTAATTAAGTAATTGATTTAATTAATTATTAATTGATTTTAATTAATTATTTAATTAGATTTAATTATTTATTAATGATTTAAAAATTCTGAAAAATAGTTTTGAGCTTTAAAATATTATTTTAAATTATTTTCAAGGCTCGATAATTATTATAAAATTATTTTGAAGAAAGATTTGGCCAACCGAACCCTGTCTATTGCTTTAAAATTGACCCAACGACCCGTTTTGACTCCGAAAAATATTTTAAAAAATCATATTAAATACCCGAAAGACTGTTCAAGACCCGAGATTTCCTTATAAATGAAATTTCATTGATTGTTTGACGTGCTATGTGCTATATGTGCTATATGTGCTATGTGCTATATGATACTTGGTTTTAACATGACTTTCAATCCGTTAGTCGGATTTGGGTAAAACGAAGGGTAGATAGAAGTGTATACTGAATAGAATCATATGAGTTGAGTATTGATAGATACTTATGGTATGTGAGCAGAAGAGGCAAGGTGTAGGAAAGGGAAACAGATAGCGAGGAGTAGGAGAATTGTGATTGGAAATTGGTGAAGTATAGCAAGCTAGTACCAGGCAAGTGTTCTAAACTTTCTTGTGACATATAGTAGATAATTAATAGTCCTATTTTATATTACAAGTGCTTTAAAGAACTGAACCCTAAACCTTGATTCCAGCTATTGATCTTTGAGCCGTAAACCTTATTCTTTCTGAACTATTGATTGTTAAATCCCCGAATACGAACCACAGATATACAATACTACTCCACAAATATATGCAAACTAAATACCAAACACTGAATCAGATTGCTTACATATTCAAACCATTATACTTTACGCTCTGAAAGACCAAATCCTTGTAACCTTGAAACTTTGATTCCTTTGTTATCCAATTCTTTCATTACCTAACAGCCATTCTTTGAAATTTCAATATTGTTCCTTTGTGAAGATTGAAACCATCTCCTTATTGGACATCCAATGTTGCTTATGATTCTGTTTATTGCTTTACATTATTTATCCTGTTATTATGATATAATTGAATTGCTTTATAAAATTGTGGACCAGATTCGTGATCAGACCAGATTGGTGGTCAAGTTCGGCCAATGTGTGCCTTGGATCCAATAATTAGAGTAGAGCTATGTGCCTTGCTCAGGGTTAGTGCATGACTGATCAGCAGCCTAACCTTTGTTTTAAAAATGAAAATATAATATCCAATTCTAAATCATTGTTCACTTGATACCTTAACTCTTTTCACTTGATGATCATTATTCTCAGTCTTATCAATGTGACTTGCTGTGCTAGTTAGCTCATTTGTGCGATGCTGTTTATGTTCTTTTCCAGTTAAGAAGGAACCTGTTGATAGCGAGGATCCCCAATGCAGTGCGAGAGCTAGGGGTCCAGGTTGATCGAGTTAAGCTAGCTGACAGCTTTTGGAATAGTTTAAGTTTTTGAAGATTGAAATAATGTTTAATATTCAGTTGTAAGTTTGAATAGTTGGGATTTGGGCGTTTGTAATATAAGTGTGTGTGTGGCTTGTGTACATACTTTAACCTGTTGCGGTCCGTGGTAGTTGGTAAGTAGGGTCACTGTATATTATTATTATCTTTATTATTGTTATAAGCAGGTTATAAATAAGGTGTGTGTGTGTGGACCCCAAACTTCTGACCCGGGTTTGGAGGGCGCCACAAAAAGCTTCAAGAATATGCTCTACAAGAACTTCAGGAAAGGGAGAAGATTTTCCAGAGGTTCCATTTCCTCAAACTCTGATAAGAGGAACAACAGGAGAAATATTGATGGGAAGGAATCCAGATCTGGAAAACTTGACAAGTCAAAAGAGAGATGTTACAACTGTGATGGAATTGGACACTTTACAGCTGACTGCAGAAAACCCAGAGCTGAGAAGAAATAAGCCTTGATCTCAAGGAAGGGAAAATAGAATGATTCATCAGATTCAGATGATGGAGTCAATTATACTCTCATGGAAAAAGCTGATGCTGAGGATAATAATGCTAAATTAAAGGTACCTCAGACTACTCTTGCTTTTGATACTGATGATATCTATGAATTAAGATTATTTATTAAGTCTCTGCATGATAGTTTTAGGGATCAAATCTTAGAGAATAATAGAATCAAGAGTGAAAACTCTGTGTTAAAGAAAAGGAATGATCATTTAGAAATTGAGTTTCTTTCCATGCTAGAAATTAAAAAAGAAAGAGATAATGTTGTTTATGTTAAGGAAAAATTGTTAGAAAAACATGCTTATCTAGAGGAGTTAGCAAAAGAAAGAGAAGTCATTAAACTTTGGACTAACTCAGGAAAGTCAGCTCAGGAAATAATAGAGAATGGTTATTGGGGATCAGGATTAGGATATTCAGCTAGATCTAATTCTGATAAGAAAAGTGGAAAAGAAACTGAGAGAACAGAACCAATAAAAACTAATAGCAAGGTCAAACTGAACAAAGTTCAAATAAAGACCATTAAGTTTAATTCTAGGGCTAATACCGTTAAGTCAATTCATGAGGAAGGTACAACCTAAACACCTAGATAAAAGTTTGTTATTCCCAGTGGACTAACAATGAGATTTACAGAAGGGGGGTTGAATGTAAATCTCAAAACTTTTTCTGGTTTTGAGCATTTTCTAAGACTAAGTGTTTTGATGAACAAATGTGTATGAATTGCTTTAAGCTAATACAAACAGATATATATTCAAGCACAAATGTAAAGAAGACAAAGAACTTAAAAACTTTTCTGGTGGATATGTTGTTCCACCAGAGATGTGTTATTTCAGAAAGTCTATGAATCAAAGAATTGATCACAGCTGCGTCCTAGTACAAATTAGATGATTTTCTCTCTGGATTTTTCTAAACAGCTCTGGAAAATTCACCATCTAATTACTAGCTGCTACTTGGTTTATATAACACCAAGTTTACAAGTAAAGACAAAACTGTAGAATACAATTAAAAAATTCTTCACATGTTTCTTCTTCATTTCTCTATCCAATGCAATTTAGGTTTAGCTGTGAATCTTTGAATAGTTCCTTGTTTGCACCAGAATGGAAATGCTGCTTTTTCTTGATTCCTCCTAGAGGCTGCCACATTCCAGTTTGTCTCTGTCAACCCATGCGCCTCTATCAGCTTATGAATTGTCACTATCAACTGCTATTGAACTTAGCATCCGTTGAAGCTTTTATCCGTTGATGGCTTTATCCGTTGAAGCATTAGCAGTTGAAGCTTTTATCCATTGATGCACTCATCCGTTGATGGATGTTATCCGTTGAAGCTTTAGAGACATCCGTTGAAGCTTTGTTTCTCATCCGTTGAAGGCCTTTAATATCAGTTGATACTACTTCACTTATACAAAATTACATGGCATGAAATATTTATAATTAGCCCTCCTATTTGCATATCCACTAGTAGTCAACATGACTTATAATTTCCCACAACATCTAAGAATTACAACTTAAGTACAGAGAATGAAATGTGCTACAATACCAAACTTATTTCTAAGTAAAGCTAGTCCTTCAACGGATAGCCAGAATGGTCTTATCCGTTGAGGCTACCAACACCAGATTTCTACTTAAGTGTTTTGTTGAACTTATCATCAAACTAATACACATATTCCTAACAATCTCCCCCTATTTATGTCTACTAGAACTGTAGGCATAACTTTGGGTTTAACTTGATGATAACAAAACACTTAATAAATATATGAACTGAAATAAAGTAGAAATTCAAAAGTGCTGCAAAAGTGTATATACTGAGATAGAATTGAAGAATTACATTGTTTCCAAGGGTGCTCCTTTAGCCTGAGCAGATTAATTCCTTTTCCTTTGATCCCTTATTTTCTTTCCTAGGCTCTTGTCATTCTCCTCTATTTGGAGTTGGAGTTGTCTGTAGAATTCAGCTTCATCTTCTTCATTGATGTCCAACTTAGATTGCATATCCTTGAGAGTTTCATTACTGGCAATCTTGAGCTGATCTTCAAGTCTGAAAAATCTTCTGACTCCTTTATTGTCTCTGAACTCCATCAACCAATGAAGTGATTTATGAACTGTAACTCCATGCTCTGGGATGAGTAATGTTCTAGGCAAGGCATTGGACTCCCACCAAGTTTTCCTTATGCTGGCAATCTTGTTGAGAATCTCAGTTTTGGCAGTTCTGGTAAAGCCAGAATCCCTTTTGATAGCTGAGTAGACTCTAATCAAGGTAGAATAGCCTTCATCCAGAATTCTGTAAAGAGGCCAAGTCCTTTCCCCACTTCCTTTATATTTGAACACTAGTCTTTCTAGAAGCTGTCTGTAGGCATCTATTCCCCTTAGTTCCTCCAGCTCATCCAGATAGAGTTCAACGTCTGTAAATTCTTTTATGTCACAAATGTGAACATAATCATCCTTTGAGGCTTGTGGCTTAGGCTTGAGTTTCTGAGTGAATTTGATTGAGGTTAGGGGAGGTGTTGATTTGATTTTTCTTTTCTGTTTCTTTGATGGTGGAGAAGTGGTTAAGAAGGTGGGCAATTTGATGGTGTCCCAATCAATTGGTCCCTCCTTAGGAGTGATTGTTTCACCATTGATGTTTATGAAGGGGTCAGGCACAATGGGTTCAGGAATAGAAGGTAGTGGTTTGGATTTTGATTGGGTTTCTTCAGTTTCATCTACAATCTTCCTTTTTGCATTGACCTTCTTTCTGTTCCCTTTCTTCCATTCCTTTCTTTCCTCACTTCTTTCTTCCACATCATCACTAAACATGTCCCCCATACCTACATCTTCACCCTTGTCTTCAATTTCTTTCTTTTCTTCAGTTTGACTTGACTTTAGCTGTTTTTCAAGCTTTGCTTGTGCTCTTTTGTCAGCCTTTAGCTTTTCAGCTTTTTCCTTCAACCTTCTGGTTTCTTCCCTCCCGGCTATTGAGAATTTGGGATGTCCTTGTATCACACAGATACTCCTTCCCTCTCTGAAGATAATAGCCATGTTCATTCTTTCAACCACATCCTTGGTCTCCTTGTGCTTTATGATATTACCACCTAAAACCTTGTCTTCATCAGGCTTTGGAAGAGGAAAATCCACTCCTTTCAACTGAGCAAGGCTTAGAGGGTTCTTTGTAGAGTCCTTTTTGGATCTGTTGTTGGGCTTGAGAACCATAGGTTTCAGATTCTTTGAAGAAGTCTCTCCACCCTTATTCCTCCTTACTGGCTTGAGCTCCATAATGATTGGCTCCACCTTTGTGCTATGCTTCACAGATTGTGATTTTGAGGTTGTAGAGCTAAACACTTGTTGCATCCTTTCATCAATTCTCCTCCTTTGCTCTTTGACTTTCATCTCAGCTGCTGCTATCTGGATTAGATCAATTCCATCAAGCTTTCCTTTGATTTGAGGTGTTGAAGAAGTGGTGATGGCACGAACTAGCACTTTAGATATTTGAACTTTTGTTGATGGCTCTCCTTCCCCTTCCCTTTTATTCTCCCCCTTTTTGTTATCATCAAGGATAGGGGTCAAGCCTTGTGCTTTTTCCAGCTGCAATAGTAGACTTGTCTGAGATTGTTGATTTTGTAGAATGGTGACCACAGAGTTTTCAATGACTTGAACTATATCTTCCAACTTGGCCAGCCTCTTGTTAGCATCAGATTCTCTCCTTAGTCTCGGCAACAAATCTATCTCGAATTATCTCAAGGTTTCCTCGAATCCTCCCAACTTAAAGGGGATAAAATATATGTATCTCTTATTCCTTCAATCATCAACTTTAACTTATGGTGAATCACCCTCATCCTGACGATTACATACTTTTCTATTTCTATTGCTACGAGTCTTTAGGGTTTCCTCATACCCAACTCCCTTATCATTCCTTAAACTTTATTGCCTTTATATTCCTTTCGACTTGAGTTTCTTTTTATTTACCTCTCTCTTACAATCATTTCACGAACCCACTAATTATTGACTTCAAACATCACGTTGTTCTGGGATTCTTGTCATCAGAACGAATCTTGACAACTTTTACAATCTTAGATTCATAATTTATCATACTCGTCCGCCTTTGTTTCGGCTCTAAAGCTTTTACACTATCTCCATAACCTTGGGAATTACTTTCCCGAAAACAATTGTCTGAACTTTAATCAATTTATTATAACCTCTGGCTCCGTGCCTTCCTTGGCCTTCCACCAGCGGGTGGCCTCTCTCTTAGGAGGGTAAGTGACAAAACAGTCTTTTGTGATTCGTCAATCATTTAGAATCTCAAATGATTCCTATATTTCCTTTAGCCAGGCTCTTGCCCCGACTGGGTCAACCTGTTCCTTGGAACTCTAAGAGCTTAGCGATTTAAAGGTCATGAAAGAATTTCCTACCACATTGTTTCCTCAAGGTGGTGGTTGGGGATAATAGTTTAAGTCCTTTTTAGACAGGTCCATAAATTGCTGTATAGGAGTACCGTCTCGGGTCTCCTTTCCTTACTCGACTTTTTGTTTCCTCAGTATGAAATGTTTCATCCTTCTCCCATAATCAGGGTTATCTTATACGTTAAAATCCTTTTTTTTTCATTTCATTATGTTATGGTTCCTTCTATCTTGATGGCGACCTCCCTGACTATCACATTCAGGGTTTGCCCTAAATCTTATTCCTCGAACTATGACTTTCATCTAAGATCCCGTCCTTAAGCTCTTGAACGTTTGGAACCAAAATTCTGTAGGAACACCTCATTATTCCATTATCATCTTTCTCGGTATTAATCTCTTCTCTATTTGTTGGCTCCCTTCCTTCATTCATCACTTTTTCTTGGCACAATATGATCTTTTCTAAGAATTCGGGATGTATTGGAATCTCAAACAGCTTTTCGGTACCGGCTCCGGTTACCTTCACTTCTATTTTCATTTTCTCAAAATCTCTTATCAACTCTCCCAAAGACAGTTTCATCTTGAGTCTCTCCTTTTTACTAAGGGCATCAGCCACCACATTGGCTTTCCCTAAATAATAAAGAATCTCCCAATCATAATTCTTGATTAGCTCTAACCACCTCATTTGGCGCATGTTGAGCTCTTTCTGCATGAAAATGTACTAGAGCACTTATGGCTTAGGTAAACCTCGCACTTCTCTCCATACAAGTAGTGCCTCCAATCTTTAGGGCAAAACTATTGCCACGAGCCCAAGCTCATGGGTGGGGATATCGAATTTTATATTCCCTTAATTTTCTTGACGCGTATGCGAGTACCTTGTTGTGCTGTATAAGAGCACCCTAATTCCTTATGCGAAGCATCAATACAAATCACAAAATCTCTTTTTTCCATCCGACAATGCCAACATAGGGGCCATCACCAACCTTTGCTTCAGTTGTTAAAAGCTTTTCTCGTATTTCTCTGTCCATTCAAACTTCTCAGTCTTACGAGTAAGCCGCGTTAAAGGGGCTACTATCTTTACAAACATGAACGAACCTCCGGTAGTGACCGGCCAATCCTACCTCTGGTAGTTTCCCTAACCTTGGTCATCAATTCCTCAATGGTCCTTTATTCATTCTTGTTAGGATCCTCCACGAGATCCTCCTCAGCAACAATCCCATCTAGGACAACATCCTCAACCACAATATCCTCAATATGAACATCATCCGGTCCTGCGTTAGGACGCTCTATCGGATCCACAATCCGATCTCCAATTAGTAATAAAACATCATCGCGATGTTGCTCCTCAACCTCAGGGTTCGGAGTCCCGCTACCATCTACGATAACGAACTACGCTTCTATCACGATATTTATAAGGGTTCCCATAAGTGTTTTAACTGTCAGTACTACGTTAGGTCGCCCGACTATGAACTTGGCAAGAGTTCCTATTATCTTAGTGAACTTATTATTTTAACGTCACTTCATCTCTGAGGTTTATAACGCTTAGCTCTGATACCATTTCTGTAACACCCCCAAATCCGGGGTCGGGGATCCGGGTTGTCACGAGTTCCATTTCTCTTAATAACACTTAATCTTAATAAACAACCAACTACTACATACTGTGACCCCACAATATACACACACCACAAGTTATAGTCTCAGAGATAAATACCAAAAAAAATAATACAAGTCACTTTATTCCACAATTATATGCCATTACACCTTAAAAGGGTTTCTGAATAAATTTACATTTCCTTGCCATTATTACAATTCATAAATATATATAAGTCTGGTACATCAAAAGTTGAAAGCCTAGCATATTGGTAGATCCTACCTCGGCTATAACGGCATCAACGCCTACAGGAAACTGCGGAACGTTTCCTAACCGCTTGCGAATCGGGAGCTTGGTCCTATTCATCTTTTCTATCTGTTGTTGTATGATGAAGAAGAAAGCAAGGGTGAGCAGCAAGCCCACCAAAATAATATGTATAAAGATTAACAATATATGAGCCTTCTCATAGTACTCAATAAAGTCTTGGTTAAGAAGAAATGAACCAAGTTTGACATCTTAATGCGATGAAGTCGCAAAATATTCAGTATATATATACATATATACTTTTCAAAATCTTGGAAGTCCTCTTCCATGCATAATATACATAGAGTTCCAGTTTATAACTATATAAAAATATCGTTGTAAGGTGATCTCATATATCTAACCTTGTCTCAAGGTTTTTGTGAAAATCTTTGTCATGCATAAGATAATCATTAACCAGATATAAGTTGAAAAGATGAAGTTACAAGATACTCCAATATACTTATATCTTTTCCGAATACTACTTGAAGTAACACCGTTCAAGTTATAATTAGTTTCAAAAGTTCATCACATAGATGAGACTACAAGACAAGATTTGAATAGATTCAGCCTTTGAATATCATTATAAATAATGAAGTTACGAGATACTTCATTAAGTCCCGATATATATACACCTATATATATACATACGCTTCCTGAAAACCTCTATCATGTAAAGTATGAACAGAATTGTAATATCCAATAAATTTGGAAAGAAAAGAATTTTGGCATAAACCTGATATCTTGCTGATCAGGCAAAGATACCAATAAGTAACCTTTTCTACTAGTAGATGGACAAGTTCCCCACTGGTCATCACCCTGGTCGCAATAGGACCTTATGCTGGACTGCCACTCGGCCACTTATGCATTTGATGGACTCCCACTGAGCCACTTAAACTATCATGGATGCCCACTGAGCCCATGTTGCTTATGTCGACTCGATTGATGGACTTACTTCCTGAACGTTGGGTAAGTAATCAATTCATTTACCAAAACAGCAACCTCGTTGCGAATATAAAATACACCACAGAGCCGGATCCCTCAGGTTTTGAGCGAGTATTTAAATCCCCTTTAAAAGGAAGATCTTAAATGTAAAAATGAGTTTTGGGATCCGCTCTAACTTTTAAAAATCATTTTGAAGACTCTAAAACACTTTAAAGAGTGTTTGGAGTAATGCTGATTTAATGAAGTAAATCAGTCCCAATATATTAGAAAATATATGAATATTATTATTTAAATAATATTCCCATAATGATAATCCTTATAAAAATAATTGAAGTAGAAGCTGTAAAACTTATACTTGAAACGAGTATTAAATAACCAAAGATATACTTATTCGAAAGTACTATCTTTATTTGAATAATCAAAAATAAGTTTGATTATCGACACCTTATTCTTTAATAAAATAAAGTATATATCTCAGCAAATAATCGGAGTCATAGATCCTCAAATGAATATTCAAATAATATTCAATAAATAATATAAACTGAGTCATAAGCCCTCGAATGAATATTCGAAATAATATTCATTAAATAAAATAAAAGGAGTCATAAGTCCTCGAATGAATATTCAAGTAATATTCATTAAATAATATAAATGAGTCATAAGTCCTCGAATGAATATTCAAGTAATATTCATTAAATAATATAAAGGAGTCATAAGTCCTCGAATGAATATTCAAGTAATATTCATTAAATAATATAAAGGAGTCATAAGTCCTCGAATGAATATTCAAGTAATATTCATTAAATAAAATAAAGGAGTCATAAGTCCTCGAATGAATATTCAAGTAATATTCATTAAATAATATAAAGGAGTCATAAGTCCTCGAATGAATATTCAAGTAATATTCATTAAATAAAATAAAGTTAGAGTTATCGAATAAACCTTATTCGATTTATAGTTTTGAAAACTATAACCATATATATATATAAATATATATATTATACTCGGGAACATCGACTCCCGGT
This sequence comes from Apium graveolens, assembly GCF_009905375.1. Classification (NCBI taxonomy): domain Eukaryota; kingdom Viridiplantae; phylum Streptophyta; class Magnoliopsida; order Apiales; family Apiaceae; genus Apium; species Apium graveolens. Next base: position 71,521,974 of record NC_133647.1, read on the forward strand.
TTAGAAATATGTTCACCTTTTGATCCCCTATACTAAGGGTAAACTCAAATACCGCTTATCTCTAGCATAGGTATTATGCACTATAAGCATTTGAACCAACAGATATATAAATCAAGAATATGAAACATGCATGCATATATACCATATCACATGCTACAATATATCACAAGAATTTGCTAATAACAAATATGCATTTATCACAAGATCATGCATATATACATATACATCACAACAACAGTATAACGGGTAGAAAACTTGCATGAGTGCTCCCGGATAGACTTAAGCTTAGAGTGGGCCCAATAACCTATGAATAACAACATAAGTCGGAATTAGTCCCCGGTCGCTTAAAAAACTAGACTTTAACCATTTAGAGTCCTAATGTTCGCTTTCGCGCTTAACGATTCCCTTAAGTCACTCGAGTACCCTTGGCTCCACCATTTTTAATAAATTAACCATTACGAGTTTTAAGGCGATTCTTTCGCAAGTACCTTACCAACTGCCTAATCCACTTAACATAATTGTTTCATACCCCAATTAGTCCTTTAAGGTCTTTAACCTATGTTTCAAAGTAAGGCGAGGGGTAATGGTTCGGTCGCGAAACGTCGTTACTTAAAACGGCCGTTTCTCCTAAACCGTACATCGGAATCAAACGAACCACATATCAAAACGAAGCTCGTAACATGAACTATCTAATCATGGCAATGGTCAATACCTAGCAGGGAGTTCTCGGGTCCTAATGTTATGAACAAAAGCAGTCCAAAGTAAATCGGACATTACGACGGCTATGTTTACGCGATTTGCCAATTTTATACCATCTCAAATCGACCACCAATCAATCCCAATTCATTCATACAACCAACATCCCTCCAAAACACACTACAACAGTCCCAACACCTCAAGTTCTTCCAATTTATGTTATTCTCATCATGAATTTAAACTATACTTAATTCCTTTAACAAATCAATAAGATTCAACATTCATTTCACTACCACTCCAACCCAAACTCTAAACAAACAAGTTTCATGCTTCACATATACTATATCAATCATAACCATTCCTAAATACTCAAAACTAAAGCTAGGGTTTGGAGTTTATACCTTCTTGAAGCTTCTTAACACAACACAAGAGCTTTGAATGCCTAAAGAACCTTGATCCTTGCTTGTATATCCTTAAACTTTCATAAAAATTCAAGAAACTAAAGTTATTTCTTTGAAAGTTACTATTCACCATCTTCTTCCTTGAATTATTGGAAGATATTGTGAAGGAATTTGAAGCTTAAACTCATGGAATAGCTATATCTATGCATAAGGAGTACTAGATAATTATCTTACCAATTAAGGAAGCTTGGAACTTGAATTTTGAAATTCTTCTTCTTGAAAATGGGGAAAAGCCGAGAGCAAGCTTGGAAGAAAGAGAGATTTTTGTGTTTTTGATTTGTTTTGGCTAGCTTGGTTGTTTTTGTTTTGTTTTTGGTTAATTACCTTTCTAACCTTGAACTTTGTGTGGTTTTAAATCAACCACATCTCCTTCCCCTTATGTCATGCTTATGTCATGCTTATGATGTCATCATCCCTTACTTGCCCTCTTCTTATTGGTTGGATGACCTCATCATCCCTAACCTCCTTGATTAACTTCCTAATTGTTTGCCTAATGACTGCTGATCTGTTATACGGTTCGCTTAACTTTCGTTATCGTTTATCGTTTGAGGGATCATACCCGGGATCTTATTACTTGGGTTTCCTTAACCTTTCTCAATACATTATATTCCTTTTATGATCCTCTCTTATAATCCTTTAATTTAAATCCTCTTTATCCTGTTACCTTATACTCAATTCTTTCTGTATCTAGTGGATTTCCGGGAAAAATCAAAGTGTTCGGAATTGGATTCTGACGATCTTTACATACACTTATATACCATACAGAGTACTAATAAAATCTCAGAATATCCATAACAGAACCCCTACATAGTGTGGCATGAAAAGTTTTCTCATTCAGCAAAAACACTATTCATAAGGGTTTCAAAAATTTCCAAAATTTGGGGTTATTACAGTCTCCCATCCTTAAAAGGATTCCGTCCCGGAATCAGATAGAAAATGAATAGGGATACTCTCTTAGCATTGCACTTTCTAACTCTCGAGTAAATTTTCCCACATTGTGGTTCTTCCATCAAACTCTGAATAGTTTGATAACCCTTCTCCTAAGCACTTGTTCCTTTTCACTCTATAACCCTTCCTGGTTGCTCCATATAGGTTACGTCGGGTTGCATGTCTATGCGCTCATATGCCCCTATTTATCTGGCATCCGAATTACACTTCCTTAACATTGATACGTGGAACACGTTATGAACTTGCTACAGGTTCGGGGGTAGGGCTAGCTCATAGGCTAACTTCCCAATATGTCTTAATATATCCAAGGGTCCAACAATTCGTGGACTTAGCTTTCCTTTCCTTCCGAACCTCATCAATCCTTTCCAAGGGTTTCCAAGGGGATACCTTTAAAAACACTAGGTCCCCTACTTCCTATTCTTTGTCCTTTCGTGTCCACTCAACATACTTCTTATGTCCATCTTGGGCTACTACCAGCCGTCCTCTGATTAGATCTATTATATCCTTGGTCCTTTGGACTACTGCGGGTCCGAGCATCTTGCGCTCTACAACTTCATCCTAACATAAGGTAGATCGACATTGTCTTCCCTCAAGGATCTCATAAGGCGACAACTCGATAATGACATATGATCTATTGTTGTAAGAAAACTCAATCCGTGTTAAGTGATCATTCCAATTTCTTTCAAGTCTATTGCACAGACTCTCATTATAACTTTTAGCATTAGAGCTTTTACTTCTGAATACCCATTCTTTTCCAGTTCGTAATCGCTACTACCTTCCGTTCCTAATATTATACTGGTTATACTTTTGCTCGTTAGCGTTCTATAACCTTTTAATAACCTCGTCAACCTCAGTATCACGAATGTGTTTCCATTCCGAATACCACCACAACTTTACTACTCCTTTTTCAGCTGCTTCTATCTTCGAAAGCTTAGTCCTACATATAGAAGTAAAATAATTTATTGAGAGATCACTATGATCATGAATACTTGTTATATCGCATAGTTAGTACAGAAGGTGGCCAGCCTTTAGTACTTGACAAGCAATTAAACAACATGTGGTATCCTACTAGGCTTCTATCACACAGATAGATAGTCATTCGACAATACCTCCCCTTCAGGAAGGGTTGTTCTTCTCAACTTACATGAAATGAAAACGAGAGAAAAGAACGAATTGAAGAGAATTGTATATATATAAAAAAATATACTGCCACCAAATATCTGGCTTGGAACCTACCTCTGAACTATAGAGGTTTGTCATAGGAGAACAAAACATATATGTATAGATATCAACATCAAGTATTATAGCATCGCATTTCACATGCCTAAATATTTATGCTATTCCATCCATCATTCTATGGACCCATGCTCTTGCTCGAGCTCATAAACACTCACCATTGAAACTCCCTTGACAATGAAAATCGAATCTGAGATTTCATTCTAGACATCATCGTTACTAGAATTATATGCTTGCACCGTAACCTTCCTCGTATAGTAATACGACTCTCTATTGATAAGAAGGAAAAAGTATTCAATAGGTAGATAATCTACTTAATTAGTCTATCAATGATAACTTATACACCACCACGACCGAATTAGTGGTACTCAATCTCAACATCCATTCCAATACAACTCTCACGGTTGTAAGTAATCGGCTCATTACTCATAGAATCATTCCTGCATTACTATGGTCCACCGTTGACCTACTGTAGTCGTTCGTTTTCCATGAAGTCTTAATAGCTAACCATACGGAGTCCATACCTGCCGTATCAGATTCTTCTGAGGAGGTAACATAATTACTATTCATGATTCATGAAGAACACTCTAGATCCTGATGTACATACATGACATGAAGCAGATAAAATTACAGAAGAGTTTCAATCAAAGCAACGATAGCAGGTTAATACCATTCTTAATCATATGCCTTCAATAGAAGACTTAACTCAAAGGTTCGTTTAGTCCTTTTGAAACATGGTCCTAGCTTATTCTCAAGATAGTACCTTCTAAGATATGTAGCCCGCTCACAGCGATAACATGAATTAAATCTTTACCAAATTACTATTATGGTTGAGTATCGCACAATCATCAGAAGGAATGTCAATCTTTCACACCATAATACAACCTTCACGGCTTTAACCATCATTAATGTATTCCTCTGGCACGAGCGCCTATAATTGCCCTCTTACACTTAAAGTGTCGACCACCTCTTTGGCCTTTCCTGATAGTAAAATTTCCTTACAATCAATATCATTTTAACCACCTCCAAATAAATTTTCTACCTCATTTCAATCACTGCTTATGTGAAAATGCTTTTCTTAAGTCCTAGTGAGAAAAAAAAATTCACCAATTTTTTTCATAAGTCATTGCCTTAGTCTTTAGATGTGAACATTGTCACGACTGACTCTCGATCATACTTAGGACGTCTCTTATCTTGGGTCCTTCTTGTTTTCACCCATCCCGACTCTCATTGGGTCGATCTATACTTTCTTATGGTTCAACACGTGCCCCACCTGGCATTATTATAATTACGTCATATTTCCTTCATCAAAATTTCTATTCTTGAGAACTTTGATTATTACCTTTCTCCTTGTAAAACCTCTAATGTTATCCATAAATCCTTCATCATTTACTCCCTAGGTACATGGCATATCAAGATACCATTTACTAATACTAGAACCATTGTCTATATAGTTCTGAAAACTTTCTCCACTGATCTTTAAAGGTTGTTCTTACCTTGATCCTTTCCAATTCATACTGTCAAAACTCATGTTGTCCCTATTAAGGGTGAAATGCCAACCTTTATGCATTCCCCTAGGATTCATTTTAAGTTACCGATGTTCTATCCTTAATTCCACCTTTAGAAAAAGTACATGCATCCTTCCATGGATAAATCAAGTCGTATATCCTTGATAGATTATCTTATTTAATCATTCCCATCTCGATAGTCTATACCAAATTTCACAATAATATCCTTATTCAAAATGAGGTCAACCAATATGGCCTCCAAAAGATAACAACGGTTATCCGCTTTTCTTGCCTGATTTAGTAATGATAACAGGGATGTTCTAGAAGATATTGGTTGTGTTCAACGTGAACTTCTTCTTAATAAATCCTTATTTTCTTTTGTTGTTTATCTCAACAGTCATCTCAATGTTGGGATATCTTTCATACCCGGCGTCTCCCTTTCTGGGTATCATGCCCCCGGTCTTACACTTCACATTCTTGAAGGTCACTTCCTTCATCCAATTTTCCTAATTTCTTACTTCCTAGTCTCCTCAATCTATCCGCGTCTCATTATTTATCCTTCGAATTATCTCAAGGTTTCCTCGAATCCACCCAACTTAAAGGGGATAAAATATATGTATCTCTTATTCCTTCAATCATCAACTTTAACTTATGGTGAATCACCCTCATCCTGACGATTACATACTTTTCTATTTCTATTGCTACGAGTCTTTAGGGTTTTCTCATACCCAACTCCCTTATCATTCCTCAAACTTTATTGCCTTTATATTCCTTTCCACTTGAGTTTCTTTTTATTTACCTCTCTCTTACAATCATTTCACGAACCCACTAATCATTGACTTCAAACATCACGTTGTTCTGGGATTCTTGTCATCAGAACAAATCTTGACAACTTTTACAATCTTAGATTCATAATTTATCATACTCGTCCGCCTTTGTTTCGGCTCTAAAGCTTTTACACTATCTCCATAACCTTGGGAATTACTTTCCCGAAAACAATTTTCTGAACTTTAAACAGTTTATTATAACCTCTGGCTCCGTGCCTTCCTTGGCCTTTCACCAGCGGGTGGCCTCTCTCTTAGGAGGGTAAGTGACAAAATAGTCTTTTGTGATTCGTCAATCATTTAGAATCTCAAATGATTCCTATATTTCCTTTAGCCAGGCTCTTGCCTCGACTGGGTCAACCTGTTCCTTGGAACTCTGAGAGCTTAGCGATTTAAAGGTCATGAAAGAATTTCCTACCACATTGTTTCCTCAAGGTGGTGGTTGGGGATAATAGTCTAAGTCCTTTTCAGACAGGTCCATGAATTGCCGTATAGGAATACCGTCTCGGGTCTCCTTTCCTTACTCGACTTTCTGTTTCCTCAGTATGAAATGTTTCATCCTTCTCCCATAATCAGGGTTATCTTATACGTTAAAATCCTTGTTTTTCATTTCATTATGTTATGGTTCCTTCTATCTTGATGGCGACCTCCCTGACTATCAAATTCAGGGTTTGCCCTAAATCTTATTCCTCGAACTATGACTTTCATCTAAGATCCCGTCCTTAAGCTCTTGAACGTTTGGAACCAAAATTCTGTAGGAACACCTCATTATTCCATTATCATCTTTCTCGGTATCAATCTCTTCTCTATTTGTTGGCTCCCTTCCTTCATTCATCACTTTTTCTTAGCACAATATGATCTTTTCTAAGAATTTGGGATGTATTGGAATCTCAAACAGCTTTTCGGTACCGGCTCCGGTTACCTTCACTTCTATTTTCATTTTCTCAAAATCTCTTATCAACTCTCCCAAAGACAGTTTCATCTTGAGTCTCTCCTTTTTACTAAGGGCATCAGCCACCACATTGGCTTTCCCTGAATGATAAAGAATCTCCCAATCATAATTCTTGATTAGCTCTAACCACCTCATTTGGCGCATATTGAGCTCTTTCTGCGTGAAAATGTACTAGAGCACTTATGGCTTAGGTAAACCTCGCACTTCTCTCCATACAAGTAGTGCCTCCAATCTTTAGGGCAAAACTATTGCCACGAGCCCAAGCTCATGGGTGGGGATATCGAATTTTATATTCCCTTAATTTTCTTGACGCGTACGCGAGCACCTTGTTGTGCTGTATAAGAGCACCCTAATTCCTTATGCGAAGCGTCAATACAAATCACAAAATCTCCTTTTTCCATCCGACAATGCCAACATAGGGGCCGTCATCAACCTTTGCTTCAGTTGTTAAAAGCTTTTCTCGTATTTCTCTGTCCATTCAAACTTCTCAGTCTTACGAGTAAGCCACGTTAAAGGGGCTACTATCTTTACAAACTTGAACGAACCTCCGGTAGTGACCGGCCAATCCTACCTCTGGTAGTTTCCCTAACCATGGTAATCAATTCCTCAATGGTCCTTTATTCATTCTTGTTAGGATCCTCCACGAGATCCTCCTCAGCAACAATCCCATCTAGGACAACATCCTCAACCACTACATCCTCAATATGAACATCATTTGGTCCTGCGTTAGGACGCTCTATCAGATCCACAATCCGATCTCCAATTAGTAATAAAACATCATCGCGCTGTTACTCCTCAACCTCAGGGTTCGGAGTCCCGCTACCATCTACGATAACGAACTACGCTTCTATCACGATATTTATAAGGGTTCCCATATGGGTTTTAACTGTCAGTACTACGTTAGGTAGCCCGACTATGAACTTGGCAAGAGTTCCTATTATCTTAGTGAACTTATTATTTTAACGTCACTTCATCTCTGAGGTTTATAACGCTTAGCTCTGATACCATTTCTTTAACACCCCCAAATCCGGGGTCGAGGATCCGGGTTGTCACGAGTTCCATTTCCCTTAATAACACTTAATCTTAATAAACAACCAACTACTACATACTTTGACCCCACAATATACACACACCACAAGTTATAGTCTCAGAGATGAATACCCAAAAAAATAATACAAGTCACTTTATTCCACAATTATATGCCATTACACCTTAAAAGGGTTTCTGAATAAATTTACATTTCCTTGCCATTATTACAATTCATAAATATACATAAGTCTGGTACATCAAAAGTTGAAAGCCTAGCCTATTGGTAGATCCTACCTCGGCTATAACGGCATCAACGCCTACAGGAAACTGCGGAACGTTTCCTAACCGCTTGCGAATCGGGAGCTTGGTCCTGTTCATCTTTTCTATCTGTTGTTGTATGATGAAGAAGAAAGCAAGGGTGAGCAGCAAGCCCACCAAAATAATATGTATAAAGATTAACAATATATGAGCCTTCTCATAGTACTCAATAAAGTCTTGGTTAAGAAGAAATGAACCAAGTTTGATATCTTAATGCGATGAAGTCGCAAAATATTCAGTATATATATACATATATACTTTTCAAAATCTTGGAAGTCCTCTTCCATGCATAATATACGTAGAGTTCCAGTTTATAACTGTATAAAATTATCGTTGCAAGGTGATCTCATATATCTAACCTTGTCTCAACATTTTTGTGAAAATCTTTGTTATGCATAAGATAATCATTAACCAGATATAAGTTGAAAAGATGAAGTTACAAGATACTCCAATATACTTATATCTTTTCCGAATACTACTTGAACTACCACCGTTCAAGTTATAATTAGTTTCAAAAGTTCATCACATAGATGAGACTACAAGACAAGATTTGAATAGATTCAGCCTTTGAATATCATTATAAATAATGAAGTTACGAGATACGTCATTAAGTCCCGATATATATATACACCTATATATATACATACCCTTCTTGAAAACCTCTGTCATGTAAAGTATGAACAGAATTGCAATATCCAATAAATTTGGAAAGAAAAGAATTTTGGCATAAACCTGATATCTTGCTGATCAGGCAAAGATACCAATAAGTAACCTTTTCTACTAGTAGATGGACGAATTCCCCACTGGTCATCACCCTGGTCGTAATAGGACCTTATGCTGGACTGCCACTTAGCCACTTATGCATTTGATGGACTCCCACTGAGCCACTTATACTATCAGGGATGCCCACTGAGCCCATGTTGCTTATGCCGACTCGATAGATGGACTTACTTCCCGAATGTTGGGTAAGTAATCAATTTATTTACCAAAACAGCAACCTCGTTGCGAATATAAAATACACCACAGAGCCGGATCCCTCAGGTTTTGAGCGAGTATTTAAATCCCCTTTAAAAGGAAGATCTTAAATGTAAAAATGAGTTTTGGGATCCGCTCTAACTTTTAAAAATCATTTTGAAGACTCGAAAATACTTTAAAGAGTGTTTGGAGTAATGCTGATTTAATGAAGTAAATCGGTCACAATATATTAGAAAATATCTGAATATTATTATTTAAATAATATTCCCATAATGATAATCCTTATAAAAATAATTGAAGTAGAAGCTGTAAAACTTATACTTGAAACGAGTATTAAATAACCAAAGATATACTTATTCGAAAGTACTATCTTTATTTAAATAATCAAAAATAAGTTTGATTATCGACACCTTATTCTTTAATAAAATAAAGTATATATCTCAGCAAATAATCGGAGTCATAGATCCTCAAATGAATATTCAAATAATATTCAATAAATAATATAAACTGAGTCATAAGCCCTCGAATGAATATTCGAAATAATATTCATTAAATAAAATAAAAGGAGTCATAAGTCCTCGAATGAATATTCAAGTAATATTCATTAAATAATATAAATGAGTCATAAGTCCTCGAATGAATATTCAAGTAATATTCATTAAATAATATAAAGGAGTCATAAGTCCTCGAATGAATATTCAAGTAATATTCATTAAATAATATAAAGGAGTCATAAGTCCTCGAATGAATATTCAAGTAATATTCATTAAATAAAATAAAGGAGTCATAAGTCCTCGAATGAATATTCAAGTAATATTCATTAAATAATATAAAGGAGTCATAAGTCCTCGAATGAATATTCAAGTAATATTCATTAAATAAAATAAAGTTAGAGTTATCGAATAAACCTTATTCGATTTGTAGTTTTGAAAACTATAACCATATATATAAAAATATATATATTATACTCAGGAACATCGACTCCCGGTTTAGAAATATGTTCACCTTTTGATCCCCTATACTAAGGGTAAACTCAAATACCGCTTATCTCTAGCATAGGTATTATACACTACAAGCATTTGAACCAACAGATATATAAATCAAGAATATGAAACAGGCATGCATATATACCATATCACATGCTACAATATATGCGCAAGAATTTGCTAATAACAAATATGCATTTATCACAAGATCATGCATATATACATATACATCACAACAACGGTATAACGGGTAGAAAACTTGCCTGAGTGCTCCCGGATAGACTTAAGCTTAGAGTGGGTCCGATAACATATGAATAACAATATAAGTCGGAATTAGACCATGGTCGCTTAAGAAACTAGACTTTAACCATTTAGAGTCCTAATGTTCGCTTTCGCGCTTAACGATTCCCTTAAGTCGCTCGAGTACCCTTGGCTCCACCATTTTTAATAAATTAACCATTATGAGTTTTAAGGCGATTCTTTCGCAAGTACCTTACCAACTGCCTAATCCACTTAACATAATTGTTTCATACCCCAATTAGTCCTTTAAGGTCTTTAACCTATGTTCCAAAGTAAGGCGAGGGGTAATGGTTCGGTCGCGAAACGTCGTTACTTAAAACGGCCGTTTCTCCTAAACCGTACATCGGAATCAAATGAACCACATATCAAAACGAAGCTCGTAACATGAACTATCTAATCATGGCAATGGTCAATACCTATCAGGGAGTTCTCGGGTCCTAATGTTATGAATAAAAGCAGTCTAAAGTAAATCGGACATTACGACGGCTATGTTTACCCGATTTCCCAATTTTATACCATCTCAAATCGACCACCAATCAATCCCAATTCATTCATACAACCAACATCCCTCCAAAACACACTAAAACAGTCCCAACACCTCAAGTTCTTCCAATTTATGTTATTCTCATCATGAATTTAAACTATACTTAATTCCTTTAACAAATCAACAAGATTCAACATTCATTTCACTACCACTCCAACCCAAACTCTAAACAAACAAGCTTCATGCTTCACATATACTATATCAATAATAACCATTCCTAAATACTCAAAACTAAAGCTAGGGTTTGGAGTTTATACCTTCTTGAAGCTTCTTAACACAACACAAGAGCTTTGAATGCCTAAAGAACCTTGATCCTTGCTTGTATATCCTTAAACTTTCATAAAAATTCAAGAAACTAAAGTTATTTCTTTGAAAGTTACTATTCACCATCTTCTTCCTTGAATTATTGGAAGAGATTGTGAAGGAATTTGAAGCTTAAACTCATGGAATAGCTATATCTGTGCATAAGGAGTACTAGATAATTATCTTACCAATTAAGGAAGCTTGGAACTTGAATTTTGAAATTCTTCTTCTTGAAAATGGGGAAAAGTCGAGAGCAAGCTTGGAAGAAAGAGAGATTTTTGTGTTTTTGATTTGTTTTGGCTAGCGTGGTTGTTTTTATTTTGTTTTTGGTTAATTACCTTTCTAACCTTGAACTTTGTGTGGTTTTAAATCAACCACATCTCCTTCCCCTTATGTCATGCTTATGATGTCATCATCCCTTACTTGCCATCTTCTTATTGGTTGGATGACCTCATCATCCCTAACCTCCTTGATTAACTTCCTAATTGTTTGCCTAATGACCGCTGATCTGTTATACGGTTCGCTTAACTTTCGTTTTCATTTATCGTTTGAGGGATCATACCCGGGATCTTATTACTTGGGTTTCCTTAACCTTTCTCAATAAATTATATTCCTTTTATGATCCTCTCTTATAATCCTTTAATTTAAATCCTCTTTATCCTGTTACCTTATACTCAATTCTTTCCGTATCTAGTGGATTTCCGGGAAAAATCAAAGTGTTCGGAATTGGATTCTGACGATCTTTACATACACTTATATACCATATAAAGTACTAATAAAATCTCAGAATATCCATAACAGAATCCCTACATAGTGTGGCATGAAAAGTTTTCTCATTCAGCAAAAACACTATTCATAAGGGTTTCAAAAATTTCCAAAAATTAGGGTTATTACATCTTTCTTCTTGAAAAGGCTTTGATAGGTGAATGTGTGGCTTCAGTGTCCCTCCCTCTTTTGTTCTGTGTCCCTGGTTGGGGACTATTTTCAATAGCTGCATCCTTTTGGGAGGATGCAACTAAGGATGTGTTTGAATCCTTTTGAACCACCACAGTCTTTTGAGAGACTGTGGCTTGGCTGGCTAGGGTACCACTCACCTCTCCCACCTTATCCTGGGGGGTTTCTTGATGTTCACCCCTCCCCTCACCACTCACACCCTGTTCACTCCCTTCAGGGTTTATGGTAGTTGTTACAACTGTTGTCTTTTGAGAAACAACAGAGATGGTTTTCTTTGACTTGTGTGTTGGAATTTTATTTTTGATGGCTTTGGTAAGAATCTTTTGGGACAAAGACACAGATTCCATTGCCACACTAGAAGGCAAAAAAACAATAGGGTTGGAAGAAGTAGGAGTTGCAGAAGTATTTACCTCACTTACCTGAGGTGCATTCATTATTGGTAAATATATAAATGGCACCTAGTTGTTGAGGTTAATTCTCAAAAGGTCTGCAAGGACCCTTTTCTCTTGTGCTCAGCATTTGAGTTTTTTGCTCTCATTAGTTATGATCAAACCTTCAGCAACATGGTTAGCCAATAACATAAAGAATCTAGCATAGTAGATGTTATGAGGTCTATTAGCTTTGTTACCTAATCTGGAACCTAATTCTAGCATGACATAGTTGCTAAAATTAAAGTACCTATCAGAAACTAGCATATAGAGCATATTAACAAGAGATGAAGTTATGGCATCAAAATTGCTAATCTTCCCAGAGAAAACCTTGATCAAGGCATCTCCAAGAAAACTCCATTCTTTCCTAAGGCCCTTTCTTCTAATGCTCCCTAAGCTAGCAGAATCAAAAGAATAGCCTATGGAATCTAACATAGCAGATACATCATTATCAGTGTGTGGTGTCATGGCATTATTCTCAAGTAGCTTAAAGCAAAACTGTATATCATCACAGTTAATACAGTAATCCTTACCTTTGAGAGAGAAAGCAATGGTCATGTCTGTAGAGTTGAACTCTGCTGTTCTCCAAATCTCCTCAATTACCTCACAATAGATAGTTGGGGCTTCCAACATTGCATAGCTTAGTTTGCAGTTTTTGATGAAGTCCATCATCTTGTGATAATCTGAGTGGGCTTCATTCTTTTCCACCAAGGCTACGAAATTGTTCTTTTCATAAACAAATCCAGACTGAGACATAATCTTGACTACTGGTGCCATTGTTGTGAGTAGAGGTTGCAGAGAAAGATTGAGAGTTTTGGGAGAGAAAGAGAATAAAAGCTTTTAAAAAATAGCAAGAAAGCGTAAAGTGAAAATAAGAATTCAAGGGGGCTTTTATACTTTCTTGAATTAAATAGTTGTTTTAAGTAAATTACAGTTGTTTGAGCATAAAAAAATGGTAAAAATTCTTAAAACTGCCTTTAATACAAATACATACAACTGTATATGTATCGGCAGTTAAGTAAAAGAATCAACGGCTGTGACTCATGTAAAATGACTAATGTGACACTTCAACGGATGAGGTAAATGGTTATTCGTTGAAGATTAACACAGTTTTATCCGTTGAAGGATAAAACTACCAGAAATGTATTTATCTTTCAACGGATAATGAACATCCGTTGATAGAACAATTTTGGCTTTCAACGGATAGGGAATATCCTTTGATGAAATAAACTATATGCAAAGCCAACTTTGTTCTTGCAACAAATTCATTTCAGGAGACGATACAAATTACAATAGGACCATGAAATTATGAATAATTAAGCATACCTAGCTCACTTACTAATCTTGTGAATGTTGATTCATCAAGTGGCTTGGTAAATATGTCTGCAATCTACTTTTCACTTGGAACAAAATGAAGTTCCACTGTACCTTTCATCACATGTTCCCTTATGAAATGGTACTTGATGTCAATGTGTTTGGTTCTTGAGTGCTGCACTGGATTTTCAGTAATGGCAATGACACTTGTATTGTCACAAAATATAGGAATTTTGTCAACAGTTAGCCCATAGTCAAATAGTTGATTCCTCATCCACAATATCTGTGCACAACAACTACCAGTAGCAATGTACTCAGCTTCAACTGTTGATGTAGAAACAGAATTTTGCTTCTTGCTGAACCATGACACAAGCTTATTCCCTAGAAATTGACAGGTGCCAGTTGTGCTTTTCCTGTCTATTGTGCAACCTGCATAATCTGCATCTGAGTAGCCAACTAGATTAAAACCAGACTCTCTAGGGTACCAAATTCCTAGATTTGGAGTCCCTTTGAGATATCTGAAAATTCTTTTAATAGCCACTAAGTGAGACTCTTTAGGGTCAACTTGAAATCTAGCACAGAGACATGTAGAAAACATTATATCAGGTCTACTAGCAGTTAAATATAAAAGTGAGCCAACCATGCCTCTATAACTTGAAATGTCCACAGACTTTTCAGCCTTGTTTAATTCAAGCTTGGTGGCAGTGGCCATGGGAGTTTTTGCAGAAGAACAATCCATTAAGTCAAACTTCTTTAAAAGATCATAAATATATTTAGTTTGACTAATGACAATTCCACCACTACCTTGTTTAACTTGTAAACCAAGAAAATAAGTTAGCTCTCCCATCATGCTCATTTCATATTTACTTTGCATTAACTTAGCAAACTTTTTACAAAGCTTATCATCTGTAGAACCAAATATAATATCATCTACATAAATTTGAACAAGTATTGTAGAGCCATTAACATTTCTAAAGAAAAGAGTTTTGTCAACAGTACCTCTTGTGAAGTAATTATCTAGAAGAAATTTTGACAAAGTCTCATACCAGGCTCTAGGTGCTTACTTTAGTCCATAGAGTGCTTTCAACAGATAATACACATAGTCTGGAAAATTTGGATCTTCAAATCCTGGAGGTTGGCTTACATAAACTTCTCCCTCCAATTCTCCATTCAGAAATGCACTCTTGACATCCATTTGATAGACCTTGAAATTGGCATGGGCTGCATAGGCTAGAAAGATTCTGATGGCTTCAAGTCTGGCAACTGGAGCAAATGTCTCATCAAAATCTATTCCCTCTTGTTGAGAATAGCCTTTAGCAATCAATCTGGCTTTATTCCTTATGACAATGCCATTTTCATCCATCTTGTTTCTGAATACCCATTTTGTGTCAATAGAGCTCTTGTTCTTTGGCTTGGGTACCAGCTTCCATACCTTGTTCCTCTCAAATTGGTTTAGCTCCTCTTGCATTGCTAAAATCCAATCTGGATCCAATAGGGCTTCTTCCACTCTCTTAGGTTCCTCCTGTGATAGAAAACTACTATATAGACATTCATCTTGAGTAGCCCTTCTAGTTTGCACTTTAGATGTAGCATCACCAATGACCAATTCAAAAGGGTGATTCTTGGTCCATTTCCTTTGAGGTGGTAGATTAGCTCTAGATGTGGTTGCCTCGGTATTTTCATGATATGAGATAGAATGTTGATTGGTTGAAACTCCCCCTGAGTTGCTGATCCATTGAAAGGAATTGGGAGTTCTATTACTTGATGAAGTGAAATGATTATCCATTGACAGACTGTGATCAATGGATGCCTCATTATGAACTTCAACGGATGATGCACTTTGGCTTTCAACGGATGCTGCATTGCTTCTATCAACGGAAGCTGAATTATGACTTTCAACGGATTCAGCATTCTGTGCATTGTCCAAAGGTAAATTTTGAATTCTTTTCGAGGTAACTTCTCCATCATTCTCATCTTCACTATCATCACAATATATCTCAATATTGTCAAATTTGAGTCCTTCATGATGTCCCTCATCTGTTAGTCCATCAATCTTTTTATCATCAAACACAACATGCACAGATTCCATGACAATGTTGGTTCTTAGATTGTAGACCCTATATGATTTTCCAGCAGAATAACCGACAAATATTCCTTCATCAGCTTTTGCATCAAACTTTCCTTTGTGATCTGGTTGATTCCTTAGAATGTAGCATTTGCAACCAAAGACATGAAGAAAGTTTAAGGTTAGTTTTTTTCTCTTGAACAATTGATAGGGAGTCGTGCCCTTTGCTTGATTGAATAGGGAAATATTCTGAGTGTAACATGCACAGTTAACAGCCTCAGCCCAAAAGTATGTTGGGAGTTTTGACTCTTCAAGCATTGTTCCTGCAGCTTTAATTAGTGACCTATTCTTCCTTTCCACCACACCATTCTGTTGTGGAGTCCTTAGAGCTGAGAACTCATGCATGATCCCATTTTCTTCACAGAACAATTTCATGGTTGAATTCTTGAACTCAGTTCCATTGTCACTCCTGATATTCCTTACTTTGAAATCTGGATGATTGTTGACTTGCTTGATATGATTGATAATGATCTCACTAGCTTCATCCTTTGATCCAAGAAAATAAGTCCATGAAAACTTTGAGAAATCATCTACAATCACTAGGCAATGTCTTTTCCTTAAAATTGACAATACATTGACTGGTCCAAAAAGATCCATGTGTAGCAGTTGTAATGGTTCATCAATTGCTGATTCAAGCTTCTTATTGAATGATACTTTCTTTTGCTTTCCTTTCTGACAAGCATCACACAGTCCATCCCTTGTGAATTCCACTAGAGGCATTCCTCTAACTAAGTCCTTTTTGACTAGATCATTCATTGTCTTAAAATTCAAATGGGACAGCTTATTGTGCCATAGCCAACTTTCAACAGGACTTGCTTTGCTGAAAAAGACAAGTAATTGATTCTGCATCTGTAGAGTTGAAGTCAGCCAAGTACACATTTCCTTTTCTAACTCCAGTTAGAACCACTTTGTTGTCCTTCTTATTTGTGACAACACAGGCTTCAGAATTGAAGGAAACAGTATTCCCTCTGTCACATAGTTGACTGATGCTCAATAGATTGTATTTGAGACCATCAACTAATGCAACTTCATCAATGATGACATTTTCCTTTGAAATCAAGCCATATCCCATAGTGAACCCTTTGTTATCATCTCCAAAGGTTATGCTAGGGCCAGCTCTCTCCTTGAACTCTGTGAGCAGGGTGAAATCTCCTGTCATGTGCCTTGAACAACCACTGTCGAAATACCATAGATTCCTTCTTTTTCCCTGCACACAACAAAATCAATCAAGTTGATTTTGGTACCCAAGTTTCCTTGGGTCCAGCCTTGTTAGTCTTTTTCCTAGACTTCATTCCTCCTGCATCTTTTGACTTAGGTAACTTTGGGTCAACCTTGGTCTCAGATGTAGTTGGTTGAAGTGTAGGGTTAGTCACAGAATCATTTAGCACATTTGGTTGAATTTTATAAGGCATAGATTGTGCAAAAATATTATTCCAAATAGGCATGTTGTATGGCATTTGAGGCATACTGAATGCAGTAAAATAAGGGTTATTAACATATGGCATGTTTACAAAATGTGTATGAGGATTCTGATGAGACATAACAGGCATAGCATGCAGAGGTGACATAGACATGTTAGGCATGGAAGGAGTTAAAGGTATGGGAGCATTCTTAACAGATTTGCAGTTATCAGATAGATGATTAACACTTTTACAGTGCACACAGCTTTTTCTAGGAGCATACTTATCAGGTGTGTAATTGTTGTGTTTGTTAATCCCTACCTTCCCATTTCTATTAGATTTTCTTTTAGTTTCCTTTTTATCCTCAACCAACTTAAGCCTATTTTTCAACTGATCTAAGGTCATGTGTCCTATATTCACCTTACTGGCATCTTTGGATGTGCTAGCTTCTTCCTTGACAAAGTTCTTGGAAGTTGAACCAAACTTCTTATTGAGATTTTTCAAATTGTTCTTTTTAAAAACACTTGCCTGTTTTAATTGATGAGCCTTCAACGGATGCTCTTTTTCTTCCTTCAACGAATAACTTTCATCATCCGTTGATTTCACATCCGTTGACAATCAATCAATTAATTCAACTTCCTTTTTGGTTTTCTTCCAGGCATTCTCACATCCCTAGATGTTTTCCAGGCCTTGATTACCTCTTGCTCACGTTCTAATTATTTAGAAAGAATTTCTACTTTCTTAACAGATTCTTCTAGTTCACTCTCAACAGTCAAACATTTGATTTTAATCTTTTCAAGCTCAATTACCTTACCCTCTAACACAGCATTCCTATCACTTAAAAACACATTATTCTCTTTGATTCTTGTGTTTTCTTTAGCTAGTGATTTAAGGGAAACATGCAAATGATATAATTCATTGGACATATCATTTATGGCTTCATTGCATTCAATATTAGAAAGTTGAGAGAGGTCAGTAGTAATTACCTGGTTGCTTGATGAACTAGTTTCATTTTCATCAGAATTAGCCATCAGGGCTAGGTTGACATATTCCATATCATCATCTTCATTGGCTCCATCTGCTGCCCAATCATCTTGAGTCAGAAAAGCTCTTTCCTTTTGTTTGAGCAAATTGAAATATTTTTTTTTTGTAATCAACTTGCTCAAATTTCTTCTTGTCAGAGGATGGCTTTCTGCACTCATTTGCAAAGTGTCCACTTATGCCACAGTTATAACATTTGAACTTAGATTTGTCCACCATGTTCTTGTTTGACTTAGTGAATTTTGCATTTTTCTTAAATTTCATCTTTGCAAACCTCCTGGACAGAAAAGCCAGATGTTCATCAACATCATCAGAGTCATCTTGACTGGAATTGTCTTCAACCTCAGCTACTTGCTCCTTTCCCTTGCTTGATTCTGATTTGCTTGTGCCAATTTTAAGACTTGGCATTGTCTCTTCTTCATTCCTGGCTTCAATCTTCTCATTGTCAGCTACAAGTGCAACTGATCCACCTTTTCTTTTTCCCTTTTCCAACAGCTCATCTTGCTCCATCTCAAGTTCATAGGTCTTCAAAATTCCATATAATCTTTCAAGTGTGAAGTCCTTATAATCTTGAGAATTTCTTAGAGAAACAGTCATAGGCTTCCATTCCTTTGGTAGAGACCTCAGAAATTTTAAATTGGAGTCCTTGACTTGGTACACTCTGCCATACAGCTTCAATCCATTCAACAGTTTCTGAAATCTGTTGAAGGTATCATTCAATGATTCTCCTTCTTCAAAATGAAAATATTCATACTGTTGAATGAGAAGCTGTATTTTGTTTTCTCTAACTTGCTCAGTACCTTCACAGATAAGTTGCACATCATCCCAAATTTCCTTAGCAGTTTGGCTGTTAATGACATTGTCAAACATATCTTGATCTAGGCCATTAAATAGAATATTCATGGCTTTCTTGTCCTTGTGAACCTCTTCAATATCTTCAACAGTCCATTCTGCTTTTGGCTTGGGAATAGACTGTCCAACAGCAACTGTTGCAGTAGCAGCTGTGGCCACCTTGTGAGGGATGTGAGGACCATTTTCAATGCAGTTGATGTAGCTTTCATCTTGAGAGAGAAGATGTAAATGCATCTTCACTTTCCAGTGATGATAGTAATCTCTTTCCAGGATTGGAATCTTTACACCAATATCCTTCTTACTCATGATGTTAACAGATTAGATCTTTAAACTCTTTGTATGTTAAGAGCCTGCTCAGATACCAATTTTTATTCCCAGTGGACTAACAATGAGATTTACAGAAGGGAGGGTTGAATGTAAATCTCAAAACTTTTTCTGGTTTTGAGCAGTTTCTAAGACTAAGTGTTTTGATGAACAAATGTGTGTGAATTGCTTTAAGCTAATACAGACAGATATATATTCAAGCACAAATGTAAAGAACACAAAGAACTTAAAAACTTTTCTGGTGGATATGTTGTTCCACCAGAGATGTGTTATTTCAGAAAATCTGTGAATCAAAGAATTGATCACAGCTGCGTCCTAGTACAAACTAGATGATTTTCTCTCTGGATTTTTCTAAACAGCTCTGGAAAATTCACCATCTAATTACTAGCTGCTACTTGGTTTATATAACACCAAGTTTACAAGTGAAGACAAAACTGTAGAATACAATTAAAAGATTCTTCATATGTTTCTTCTTCATTTCTCTATCCAATGCAATTTAGGTTTAGCTGTGAATCTTTGAATACTTCCTTATTTGCACCAGAATGGAAATGCTGCTTTTTCTTGATTCCTCCTAGAGGCTGCCACATTCCAGTTTGTCTCTGTCAACCCATGTGCCTCTGTCAGCTTATGAATTATCACTATCAACTGCTATTGAACTTAGCATCCGTTGAAGCTTTTATCCGTTGATGGCTTTATCCGTTGAAGCATTAGCAGTTGAAGCTTCTATCCGTTGATGCACTCATCCGTTGAAGCTTTAGAGACATCCGTTGAAGCTTTGTTTCTCATCCATTGAAGGCCTTTAATATCAGTTGATACTACTTCACTTATACAAAATTAAAAGGCGTGAAATATTTACAATTAGCCCTCCTATTTGCATATCCACTAGTAGTCAACATGACTTATAATTTCCCACAACATCTAAGAATTACAACTTAAGTATAGAGAATGAAATGTGCTACAATACCAAACTTATTTCTAAGTAAAGCTACTCCTTCAACTGATAGCCAGAATGGTCTTATCCGTTGAGGCTACAAACACCAGATTTCTACTTAAGTGTTTTGTTGAACTTATCATCAAACTAATACACATATTCCTAACAAAGTTAATTACTGAAAAGAGTGAACAAGTTCACACAAATTCAGTAAATATTGGTTCAATGACTCGGAAACAGTTTAAGAAAAAGCTGAAGGATCTACACATGAAAGACAAGAGGAAAAGGTCTAGGAAAAATAGGAATGGCAAGGTAGGTGTTAATAAGAATGGAAATTATGTAACCCCACCTAATGCACCTAGAAAGACTTGTTCAAACTATGGTAGCACTAATCATCTTGCTAACTCTTGCAAGAAGAATAAAAAGATAAACGTTGTTCCTTCCAAATCAGAGTGTAGGAATAAAACAGTCAGATATAAACCACCGAGTCCTTGTTTTCATTGCGGAAGTGTTTGACATTCTATTTATACATGTAAAGAGTATCACAGTTTGTATTATGATTATTATAAACTGAAACCCTATTTAATTAAAGCAAAATCTGTTTCTGCATGTATAAATACTGATAGTAGGTTGTTAACATAAACTCTGATAAAAAGTCTTCTGCTGCATATGTTAACAGAGTTAAAAAGGTCAAAGGATCCAAACAAGTCTGGGTCCTTAAAAACACTAACCGATTCAAATTACTGATTGCAGGGTGACAGGAGGAATGCTCTAGTCTTGGACAGTGGATGCTCATGATATATGATTGGTTATAAATCACTGCTATCATAATTTAAGGAGAAGGTTGACCCAAGCGTTTCTTATGGAGATGGAAACTTAGGAAAAATCTTGGTATATGGAAAAATCAAAGTTGGAAATGTCATCATTGAAAATGTAGCTCTAGTTGTGGGACTCAAGCATAATCTGATCAGTGTGAGTCAAATCTGTGATAGAGGTTACCATGTCAACTTCTATAAGTAGCATTGTAAAATTGTGAGTAATTCCGATGACAAGATTGCATTGAATGGTGTGAGATATGGTCATCTCTATAAAGCCAGGGTCTCCACAAGTATTGATAATTCAAAAGCTTGTCTACTGAGTAGAGCATCTATGGAAGACAGCTGGAATTGGCATAAAAGACTTTCTCACCTCAACTTAACAACATCAATGAACTTGTGAGGAAAGATCTTATGAGATGATTACCCAATGCAATTTTTACTCCTGATGGCTTATGTGACTCATGCCAGAAAGTCAAGCAAAGGAAAACTTCTTTCAAGAGTAAAATTGAATCCTCCATTCTTGAACCATATCATATACTTCATGTTGATCTTTTTGGACCAGTGAATGTTTTGTCAATTGCCAAGAAGAGGCATGCACTCGTAATTATTGATGAATATACAAGATACACATGGGTGTCTGTTGTGCATATGTTGTGTACTTGATGATTTCATAAACAAAACATCTAAGTGGATTTTACTTAGTGAAATAATGTAGCACTTGACAGATAAGAATTATAGTCCCGATGGATAACTCATTATAGTCCCGACGGATGTTAACTTATTATCCATCGAGTGAGTAGCTTATGTAATAATAAGTCTGTAGCACAGTTATGTATACACCTTTGTATAGAATCTGTAGTAGCATATAAGTCATGTTGACTTTAACTAGATATGCAGCATAGGTTGATCAATTGTACATAAATGATGTCTTGTAATTCTGTATAAGTGAAATGAAGTCATATGCTTGTTTGCTACCCGACGGATAACCTACAAAGCAACCGACGGATGATCAACAACCCGGCAAATGATCAACAACTCGATGGATGATCAACAACCCGATGGATGATCATGTACTCAACTAATAAAGAATTCAAACAGCAGTTGAACAGTGAAAGTTGAGCACAGCAGTCGAGATGTATACAAATCTACTGTGGAAGCCCATTAACAGGGTAATAGAGGACGAAAAGCAGCAAAGCATAATACTAATAGTTTTTATATTTGTTCAGTCTTTTTGACTTTGTAATCTTGGTAATATATAAACCAAGAACGTAGCAAATAGAAAAAAATGAGAAACACAAAAACAGAGAAATCTTTGTAAGCAGAATTATTAGCATTTTCCCTGTATTCTCAGCAATTCAATTTGTAAGCAGCTGTGAGCATTCTTGCACACAGAGTCCTCTCGATATATAATATATATATCTCTGGTGGAATTGTTTAAATCCACCAGAAAGTTTTTAAAGACTCTCATTTTTAATTACTTATGTTTTGATTCAATTAAGTTTCCATTCCGCATTGTGCTAATCAAAACATTATATCTATATTCGAGTTGAACATTTTTGTTTCGAGAAAAAGGTTCAAGAATTCCATTCAACCCCCCTTCTGTAATTCTTGTTATATTGTTAAGGGACTAACAATTGGTATCAGAGCAATCTCTTAATCTACAAAGAGTTTAAAGATCAAAATAATTCAGCAAGATGAACAAGAAAGATGTTGGAGTCAAGATTCCTTTTCTTGATAAAGATAATTACCATCATTGGAAGGTAAAGATGCATCTTCATATTCTTTCTCAAGATGAGGCCTATGTGGACTGTATAGAAAGAGGTCCTCATGTTCCAATGAGAGCTGTAACAGGAAACGAGCCATCTGTTCCCAAACCAAGGCATGAATGTTCTGATCCTGACAATGAATAAGTCAGGAAGGATAAAAAGGCCATGAACATTCTGTTCAATGGAGTTGATGCAGACATGTTTGACAATATTATAAACTGCAAAACTGCCAAGAAATATGGGATACTATACAGATAATTTGTGATGGCACTGAGCAAGTTAGAGAAAATAAAATGCAGCTCCTGATTCATCAATATGAGCATTTTCACAATGAAGAAAGTGAGTCACTCACTGACATCTTTAGTAGATTCCAAAAACTACTAAATGCTCTTAAGTTGCATGGAAGAGTCTACCAGACTAAAGACTCTAATCTGAAATTCCTTAGATCTCTTCCAAAGGATTGGAAACCAATGACAATCTCATTGAGAAACTCACAAGATTATAAAGAGTTTACTTTGGAGAGACTGTATGGCATCCTGAAGACCTATGAGTTTGAGATAGAGCAGGATGAAAGGATGGAGAGAGGAAAGAAGAAAGGAGGATCCATTGCACTAGTTGCTGATTTGGAAAAGGAGAAGGAAGTGAAGATGGAAGCTGTAGAATAAACTTCAAAGGTCTGTGAGAATAAGGGCAAGGGGCTAGCAGCAGAAAGTGAAGATTCATTGAGCCAAGATGACATGGAGGACATTGATGAGCACCTAGCATTTCATTCCAGGAGATTTTCCAAGCTCAAGTTCAAAAAGAACTTTGGAGCAGCCAAGCCAAATAGAAACATGGTGGATAAGTCAAAATTCAAATGTTTCAAATGTGGCTTGGCAGGGCATTTTGCTAATGAGTGTAGAAAGTCAGATTCCAGTAAGAAAATGTTTGAGTCTGTGAATTATAAGCAAAAATGCTTTAATCTACTCAAACAAAAGGAAAGGGCTTTCATTACACAAGAGAATGACTGGGCAGCAGATGGTTTGGATGAAGATGAAGATGTCAGTTATGTCAATCTAGCCCTAATGGCCAAGTCTGATGAAACAGAGACAAGTTCCTCAAGCAATCAGGTAATCACTACAAACCTTGCACATTTATCTAAAGCTGAGTGTAATGATGCCATAAATGACATGTCTACAGAATTGTATCATTTGCGCGTTACACTTAAGTCTCTTACTAAAGAAAATGCCAAAATCAAAGAAAACAACTTGTTTTTAAGTGAGAGGAATAATGTGCTTGAGTCTCAGTTTGTTGAGTTTGAGAAACTAAAAATTGAGTGTAAGATTGCCAAGGAGGAATTAACTGAGTCCTTGAAAAAGGAAGAGATTTTAAAGAAGCAGCTCGAGCGTGAACAAGAGGTGATTAAAGCATGGAAAACATCCAGGAATGTCCATGCTCAAATCACCAAAGTTCAAGGAATTGAGTCCTTTTGTGATGAAGCCTGGAAAAAGAATAAAGAGAAACTAGAACCTATTTTGGTAGATGTTTTGCTGACAGATGTAGACTCGACGGATGATGAGGACTATCCGTCGGATAACAAAAAGTGTTATCCGTCGAAAGATGAAAATCCTCATCCGTCGGCTGTGAGCAAGCCCATTAGCAAAGCCAAACTAATAAAGCTAAATGAGAAGTATGGATCTGTTTCCAAGAACTTTGTTTCAGGAGAGTCAAGTCAAGCTAAGGAAGGGAAAAAGGCTAATGTTGGTCACATGACTGTCAAACAGTTAAGTGACAGACTTGAGAAAATTGAGATAAAAATAGAGACTAAAAGAAAAAACAATAGGAATGGTAAAGTAGGGATCAACAAACACAATAACTACACACCTGATAAATATGCTCCTAGAAAAATCTGTGTCAAGTGTGGTAGTATAAATCATTTTTCTGTTAATTACAAATCTGCCATGCCTACTCCCATGTCTGTTCAGTCTCAATTTCCCAACATGAATGCCATGCCTCACATGCCTATTAATGTTATGCCTACACAGAAGATGAATGCACAGTTTGCTAATATGCCATTTGCACCTAATCCATATTATGCTGCATACAGTATGCCTAAAATGCCATTTAGCATGCCTTACTGGAATAACATGTTTACATCAAGCATGCCATTTCCTGTTAGTCATAATATGCATGATAATTCTGTTGCATTTAGTGGTTTCAAAGGTACAACCCAATTGACTAAGGAAGAATATGAAATTCCTAAGTCAAATGAGATAAGACCTAAGAAACAGAAGAAGAAAGCTAACAAGGCAGGACCCAAGGAAACTTGGGTACCAAAATCAACTTGATTTGATTTTGATGTGTGCAGGGAAATAGAAGAACTTGGATAGCGGGTGTTCAAGACACATGACTGGTGATTCTACCCTGCTCACAGAGTTTAAGGAGAGAGCTGGCCCAAGTATTACTTTTGGAGATGACAGCAAGGGTTATATTGTGGGATATGGCTTGATTTCACAGGACAATGTCATCATTGAAGAGGTTACATTAGTGGATGGTCTCAAACACAATCTGTTGAGTATCAGCCAGCTTTGTGACAAAGGCAATTCAGTAACCTTCAACAAAGAAGCCTATGTTGTGACTAATAGTCAAAGCAACAAAGTGGTTCTCACTGGTGTGAGAAGAGGAAATGTGTACCTAGCTGACTTCAACTCAACTAAAGCAGAATCTGTAACTTTTCTTCTCAGTAAAACAAGTCAAGATGAAAGTTGGCTATGGCACAAGAAGCTATCCCATTTAAACTTCAAGACCATGAATGAGCTGGTAAAGAAGGAACTAGTAAGAGGCATTCCTCTAGTGGAGTTTATAAAGGATGGACTGTGTGATTCCTGCCAAAAAGGGAAGCAGATTAAAGCATCATTCAGGAAGAAACTTGATTCAGCAATTGAAGAGCCTTTGCAACTGCTTCATATGGATCTGTTTGGACCAGTCAATCTCAAGGAAAAGATTTTGCCTAGTAATTGTAGATGATTTCTCAAAGTTCTCTTGGACATATTTCTTAAAGTCTAAAGATGAGGCTAGTGAAATCATCATCAATCACATAAGGCAAGTCAACAATCATCCTGATTTCAAAGTTAGAAGAATCAGGAGTGACAATAGAACTGAGTTCAAGAATTCTGTCATGAGAGCATTTTGTGAGGAAAATGGGATTCTGCATGAGTTTTCAGCAACAAGGACTCCACAACAGAATGGAGTAGTGGAAAGGAAGAACAGATCACTTATTGAAGCTGCAAGGACAATGCTTGAAGAATCTAAACTACCAACATATTTCTGGGCTGAAGCTGTTAATACTACATGCTACACTCAGAACATTTCTCTGATTAATCAAACAAGATGCATGACTCCCTATCAATTGTTCAAGAACAAGAAGCCAACTCTGAATTTTCTTCATGTCTTTGGTTGTAAATGCTATATTCTGAGAAATCAAACTGATAAAAATGGGAAGTTTGATGCTAAAGCAGATGAAGGAATTTTTGTTGGATATGCTGTTGGTAAAGCATATAGAGTCTACAATCTAAGAACCAACATTGTTGTGGAATCTATACATGTTGTGTTTGATGATAAAAAGATTGAAGGACTGAAAGATGGAGATTACCATAAGAGCCTCAAATTCGACAATATTGAGATGGTTAGTGATGAAAGTGATGATGAGAGTGATCAAGAAACAGTATCTAAGGATAATGCAGACAAATCCACCACCAATGAAGCTCAAAACTCAACATCCGTCGAGTTGCATAATGCTTCATTCGTCGGAAGGCAATCTGTGTTATCCGTCGGAAGACAACCTGCCTCATCCATCGGTACTCAAAATTCACCATCCGTCGGGTTATCAAAAGGAGTAGGAAGTTAAGACAGATCACCTACAGAAAATTCTCCTTTCTCAAATCAAAGATCCACAAACTCAGGGGGAATTTCTAGCAATCAAAACTCAATCACACATCAAGACAATCATGAGGCCTCTTCAACTAGAGCTAATCTACCTCAGCAAAGGAAATGGACAATCAGTGTGAATGAGATGGGCATGAATTATCTGGAAAAAGGACAATCTTCCTGCATCAAGTCTCCAAAGGCTGAAACAATTCTTAAACCAAGGGCAAATTATCCAAAATCATCCTTGAAGAACCCCTTGGACACTGTGTATGAGACACCCAAGCCTGATGAAAAGAAGCTTCTATCAAGGTCAATTGTCTTCTATAAAGATCCAGATGATTCAGCTTCAAAAAGGAGAATTGCTAAGATACTCAGAAATGGAAAGGAAATTTGTGTGGTAGCTGGACATCCACAATTTGCTCATGCAAAGAGAGAAAAAAAAGCCAGATTGAAGCAGGAAAAGAGGCAAGCTGCTCTAGATGCAAAGAAGACTAAACAAAAGAAAGAGCAGATTGCTATCTTGGCCAAGCTACAGGCTATGAATTCATCTCAACAAATTCCCTCTCAACCATCTGAAGCTGCTGAATCAAAGAAGAAAATTGAAGAACAGAAGAAATCTCCAAGGAAGAAAGAATTGGCTAGAAGAACAAAAAGGAAACTGGATATTGTTGACAAGGAATTGGAAGATCAATTTCCTAAGAAACCCACACCAGCTACAACTCAAGCATCAAAATCCTCTGTGGTATTTGAAGATATAAGGGTGGTGGATCCCTATAGGAATATACATGGTGAACCTATTGTGCCAAAGGATGAGCCAATAGAGTGGGATAAAATACCAATTCCTGAATTTAGCTTACCAATCCTTAGCAAGCCAAAAAGGACAAAGTCAAGGGCAGTCAAGAAAGTGAAGTTGTCACCTCTCAAATCCAAATCAGTAGTTAAAGCTCAACCCAAAGTCAACAGGGGAGACTACTTGTACTTGTGTGACATCAAAGAATTTTCAGATCTAAATCTTTATCTGGATGAACTGGATGAAGTAAGGGGAATTGATGCATACAGGAACCTACCTGAAAGGTTGGTGTTCAAGTAAAAAGGAGGAAGGGAGATTCAGTGGCCACTTCACAGGATTCTTCAAGAGAGCCAAGCTGTGCTAATTAAAGTTTATTCATCCTTCAAGAAAAACTTTGGGTTCAATGTCACTGCAAGAAGACTAGTATTGAAGAAGATTGAAGAAGTAAGGAGTGTTAGAGCTAAAGATGCACTCCCAAAGACTTTAATCATCCCATACACAGGGAGAATAGTGCATCTAAGGCCTAACTGGCTGATGGAGTTCATGGATGACAAGGGTGTGAGAAGATTCTTTAGATTAGAAGACCAATTGAGTATCTCTAACAAAGAGAGTCTCTTGGAAATGCAAGAAAAGCTAGATCTCTCAGAATCTGATGAACTGGAATTCCATAGGCAGCTCCAAAATCAGATTGAGGAAAATAACAGAAAGCTTGGAAGAAGATCCAGACCTTCAAGGAACTAGAAAAATCTGCTCAGGCTAGAGGAGCATCTTGAAATGATTGTGAGCCAAACCTTGTACACTTTGATTATTTGAAGCACTTTCAGTATTATCTACTTACATTTAAAGCTGTATGTTTAGGATGTTTTGTTATCATCAAGTACCTCTTAATTTATGGATACAATTCCAGTAGACATAAATTGGGGGAGATTGTTGTGCATATGTTGTGTACTTGATGATTTCATAAACAAAACATCTAAGTGGATTTTACTTAGTGAAATAATGTAGCACTCGACGGATAAGAATTATAGTCCCGACGGATAACTCATTATAGTCCCGACGGATGTTAACTTATTATCCATCGAGTGAGTAGCTTATGTAATAATAAGTTTGTAGCACAGTTATGTATACACCTTTGTATAGAATCTGTAGTAGCATATAAGTCATGTTGACTTTAACTAGATATGCAGAATAGGTTGATCAATTTTACATAAATGATGTCTTGTAATTCTGTATAAGTGAAATGAAGTCATATGCTTGTTTGCTACCCGACAGATAACCTACAAAGCAACCGACGGATGATCAAAAACCCGACAAATGATCAACAACCCGACGAATGATCAACAACCCGACGGATGATCATGTACTCAACTAATAAAGAATTCAAACAGCAGTTGAACAGTGAAAGCTGAGCACAACAGTCGAGATGTATACAAATCTATTGTTGAAGCCCATTAACCGGGTAATAGAGGTCGAAAAGCAGCAAAGCTTAAGACTGATAGTTTTTATATTTGTTCGGTCTTTTTGACTTTGTAATCTTGGTAATATATAAACCAAGAACGTAGCAAATAGAAAAAAATGAGAAACACAAAAACAGAGAAACCTTTGTAAGCAGAATTATTAGCATTTTCCATGTATTCTCAGCAATTCAATTTGTAAGCAGCTGTGAGCATTCTTGCACACAGAGTCCTCTCGATATATAATATATATATATCTCTAGTGGAATTGTTTAAATCCACCAGAAAGTTTTTAAAGACTCTCGTTTTTAATTACATATATTTTGATTCAATTAAGTTTCTATTCCGTATTGTGCTAATCAAAACATTATATCTATATTCGAGTTGAACATTTTTGTTTCGAGAAAAAGGTTCAAGAATTACATTCAACCCCCCTTATGTAATTCTTGCTATATTGTTAAGGGACTAACAGTGTCTTTTCTACACACCAAGGATGAATCTTCATCCATTCTTCTTGATTACGTGAGGGAGATGGAAAAAGGATCAACATACAAAGTGAAGATCATCAAAAGTGATAATGGAACTGAATTCAAGAATAGCTCTATGGAAGAGTTCTGCAAGCTCAAGGGGATAAAACAATAGTTTTCTGCTCTTGGAACTCCACAACAAAATGGAGTTGTTGAAAGAAAGAATAGAACTCTGATAGAAGATGCAAGAACCATGCTAGAGGAAGCAAGATTGCATACATACTTCCATCTGCAAGAAAATGGTGTAAGTCACACACACCTGACTTGATCATTGGAAACCCTGGCAGTGGTGTAAAAACAAGAAAAACCATTTAGAATGAATGTCTCTACCATTCTTTTCTATCTCAAACTGAACCTAAGAAGGTTGAAGAAGCTCTGCAAGATGCTGATTGGGTCACAATAATGTAAGAAGAGCTCAAAGAATTCTAAAGGAACACAGTCTAGACTCTTGTGCTAAGACCAAAGAACATATTTGTAGTTAGCACAAAGTGGGTGTTCAGAAACAAATCTGACAGTGAGGGCATTGTTACAAGGAATAAAGCACGACTGGTTGCAAAGGGTTACTCACAATAAGAAGGAATTGATTATGATGAAACATTTGCTCCAGTTGCAAGGCTTGAGGCAATAAGAATCTTTCTTGCCTATGCTGCTCATAAGAAGTTTAAGGTATTCCAAATGGATGTGAATAGTGCATTATTAAATGGAGAACTCGAAGAGGAAGTTTATGTTGAAAAACCTCCAGGGTTTATTGATCCAAGGTATCCATATAATGTCTACTTACTGGATAAAGCACTCTATGGACTGAAGCAAGCTCCAAGAGCCTGGTATGAAACACTTGCTCTATTTATGCTAGAGAATGGTTTCACAAGAGGTACAACTGATTAAACTCTCTTTATAAACACCATGGTAAGGACTTGTTATCAGTACATATATATTGATGATATCATTTTTGGATCTACTAATGATAAACTCTGTGAGAGATTTACAAAGCTAATACAGTCCACGTATCAAATGAGTATGATGGGAGAGTTGAGTTATTTTATGGGGTTACAAGTTAAACATACTGATGAAGGGATCTTCATAAATCAATCAAAATACACCAGGAATTTACTCAGAAGATTTGGAATGTAAGACTGCTCAACTGCATCAACTCCCATGACCACTACAACCAAGTTAGATTTAAATACTGGTTCGTTAGTAGATATAACTAACTACGGAGTTATGATTGGCTCAATCCTATATATGACTTCTAGTAGACCTGATATCATGTGTGCTACCTGTCTCTGTGCAAGGTTCCAAGCTGATCCTAGAGAACCTCGTCTATTAGCTGTGAAAAGAATTTTTAAGTATCTCAAAGGCACCATAAATCTGGGATTATGGTATCCTAGAGATTCAGACTTTAAGCTAATTGGATATTCAGATGCTGATTTTGCTGGATATAAAATAGACAGGAAATGCACTTCTGGAAGCTGCCAATTTCTTGGTGGCAGATTGGTTTCTTGGTACAGCAAGAAATAAGTCAATTTCCACATCAACTGCAGAAGCAGAATACATTACTGTAGGAAGTTGTTGTGCTCAGATTTTATGGATAAAGAATCAGTTGCTGGATTATGGGTTAGACTATTCTTCTATTCCTATATATCGTGATAATCAAAGTGCTATTGCAATGACAGAAAATCCAGTATAACATTCAATGACTAAACACATCAGTATCAGGTACCATTTTATTAGGTAACATGTGGAAGCTGGTACAGTGGAATTGGTCTTTGTTCCAACAGATCAACAAGTAGCAGATATATTGGTAAATGAATTGGGAATGATTTCAGGACAATTCTCAAACTCTGATAATTAAGTCTGCTAATATATTGAATCATGGTATCTTATTATGTGGTAGTACATGTTAAATACAGATTATTGTGCTAAATGTTGATGCCATGATAACATGCAAATTATGCTAAATGATTTTATGTGAAAACTGCATGTTGAACTACTGATCATGCTTACATGCTATGTTATTAGTTAAACTTTTTTTGACTAATAGGTTCTGTCAGTAGTTGATAAATTCTGATATTGGTCAACCCAGTTTTGACTGATAAGTCCCTATAGTTGTAATTAAAATACTAATAATGATCAAAACTTGATAGATTGTTATACTTTATTGATTATTTTGAACTCGTTCGAAATAAATTGTTAAACGGGATTTTAATTATACAGTGAGATAGTGTAATATCTTTTAATTGCTTAAATGGGTTAGCTACTGATGCAAGTATCTTGTAATACTTGAGTATTTACATTGGGAATAGGAATCTGAAGAGAGAGATTACTTTTTATTTACCTAGATACGCGTAATCGTGTATTAGCATTATGGTCAATTATTACATAGTTAATCAAAGAGTCCCTTCAGTTTCTAACTTTTCTCCTATAAAAACCACCCTCCACTTTCAAAACTTCTAACTAACCTTTCGCTTCAAACACTCATATTTCAAGTCTTCTTGAACACAACTCCTCAACTTTTTAAATGTTTATGGCTCAATGTTTGTTTTGTACTCATACTATTGTCGGAACTTACTATTCAACTTTCAAGTTCGAAGAGGGTCGTGTCTATTATGACCCCGGGGGACGTACAGTCAAGATTAACAATCAGATCTTTAGTCCTCATGATGTTCCATCATCAGTCTATGAGGAGTTGTCTAGTGATCAAAAAGTGGATCTCCTATTATTTCAGTTGGAAATTACTCTTGATGATGAGCGGTTAGCCAAAGAGGCTGAGCAGCAGAGACTTGAAGCTCTTGAGTTACAAGAGAGTATCATCTCTCTTGTAAAGACTATCTTGGGGATTTATCATCGCCGAGCCATGAAGAAGCAAGAAGCTCTAAAGAAGTTGAAGATGGAATAGTTTCTAGAAATAGTTTCTAGCTTGTGTTAAGACAATTTTATGATTCTTCTTTGTATTCATCTTCTTTATGTTTAATGAAATATTTTTATCTTCTTTGCTATCTATTTGACTACTTGTTTACTATCTTGTGTGTGTACTTGAATGCTTTTTAAATGTGATATATAAATCGGTACTGCATGCTTAACTTTAGATGTTTTTAATAGTGCATGTGAATAAACTAAGATCTATTTAAGTTCATGTGATCACTCCAGTACAGATTGAGCACTCTGCAGGAGGTAATTGTTGTTAAAGAAGGAATTATGAAAGATCTAATTCTTAGTCAATAAGGATTATTATCTTTGAGTGTTACATTCTATTCAAATTCTTTGAAACTTTCTTTTTCTCACCAATAAAGTTGTTCACACTCAATTCTTAAAGATACACATCTTACATCTTAAATTTCTTCTCACAATTGAAACACTTGAATTCTTTTCTCAAATGTTACCGAAAATCAAGTGACATAAATTTTGAATTGTGCTCACCACTCAGAAACAACATTTAGTTGGTTAGAGACTACTTGCTGAGGTAGATCTTAATGATACTAACAAAGACACAGAGGGTTCATCAGTTTTAACTGAAGACCCTATAATAGCTTTTAATAAACACATTCAAGTGTTAGTTCTTTGTAACAAGAACAAGGTTTGAGATCATGGTACATGACAGTAACCTGATCAAATCCTCTACAATTCAAATGGAGGTTCTCATTATTGATGAACAACAACTGTCATAACCACAATATTAACTGTGAACTTAATTGTGTATTCACAAGGTATAAATACTGTTATTACTTTATCAGCATTTATTCTAAATACTGATCTAGTTCTTTCAGCATTTATTACATTTTTCATGATATAAATCATGTTGGTATGATTACTTCTAGACCTTATTTAAGGACTACCTCTAGTTGTATGACCACAGATCACCCTTCTTTAGCCACCTCATATTTCAGCAGGACAATATTTCTGAGCTTTTTTCTGTGAGATGTGTGAAAAGATTGAGATAAAAACAGAATTTAAGAGAGACAAGATTCTTCATGAAAAAAGGAGAGGTAGATGAGAGATAGAATTTAGTAATCCTTGTGAGAAAGCCCTGACTACTGAAAGTCACGAGATGTGTGATTTGAGGAGTAGTGAGACTACTTTAAAAGAATAGAGAGATTAATTTTTATTTGCTATATGTTTGCAGGTGCTCAGAGTATTAAAGAAACAGATGTTGAACAACAGTCTGTTAAACATCAAGAAAACTCTGATGTACCAAGGGCTATTAATCTCCCTGCAATTCTAAGTATTGATACTTTCTTGCAGTCCATGCATTCTACTATTCCACCACATGAGACAATCCTTGTTTTTGTTGAAAAATAGTCCATTTACTCTACTTTTCCATCACCTAAAGAAATCCATGTTATTGTTGAAAATGTAGTAGCACAACAGTCCATTCATAAAGTTTCATCCATTTCAGAATCACCACAACATGTTACAGGAACTGAGGTTTTGGAAATTAATATTGAAGCTCCTATTCATTTATCTACAATACTTGAAGATGTGGAGTTAACTGCTGAAGGTATGGAAGCTTCTGAAGCTACTGGATTATATACTGCATAAATTTCTAATTCTATTCTACATGCTGAAGCTGGTGATGAAGTTTAGCAATTAGTGCAAAATCCGGTTGCTATTGAAGAATCTAATGAAGGTGAAGAAGCTAATGTTTCTAATGCTATTATAGATCCTGGTGATGATCTTTTCTTCCCTGAAGATATGCCTATGCATGTGAGACAACAGAAACTGAAAGAGTTAGATGCTAAGAAGAAGCAGGATTATTCTGATAATCTCTGGAATGCTCATCGAAAAGATGATACATATCCTAGTTCCAGAACACAAGTCGTTGCACATTTGGAAACAACAGAACAGAATATTATAAATCCTGATATGCTGAATCATCTGAAAGCATCAACTTTAGTTCTCATATCCTTACACACAGCTCATGAAGCAACTACTACTCAAATCAATCAGATTAAAGAATCATTGATTACTTTAAAGCTGACTACTAATCAGGAAATTCAGAAACAAATTGCACCAATAGTTGTCAGGCAAACTGCAATTGAAGCCAGTCAAGCTAGATTGGAACCTAAACAAGCTCAAATGTCTGATCAACTTACAAAAGTAAAGAATTCAATGGAGTTGATTCTTTATCTACTGCTTGGTAATGATACCAAAAAGGGGTAGAAAATTGATAAATCTAAATCCAAGCAGCTGACATTGATAAGTACTGATGATGAAAATTCTGATGGAGATAATAGGGGGACAGACGGAAAGTAAAAGGAGAAAAGGTGAAGAGCTAGTTGTAGTTAGTGGTTCATCAAAAGTAATCACTAGATTTCAGTCTAGACAAGGAGGAGAAAGTAAGAGGAATGAAAGAAGAGTAGAAGATTTTACTATGACTACAAAAATGCAAAATTCTTCACAAGTCATAATTGTTGCTGATGAAGACCAAGGTATTCTGGAGATGGAAGATGGTGCCGAAGCAAGTCAATTTATTCCAACTCCGAAAGTTAAAGGAAGAAAGACAACTCTGTTCTACAAGGATCCAAAGATTCAATTATTTGACTCTGAGGTAAGTAGAAGAATATTTGCAAAAGAAAATCCTGGAGTTGATCTTGAACAACTAAGGCAAATGGAGGAAGACTTCAAGAATTCTAGGAAGACAGCAAATGATAATATTGTTGTTATTTCTCAAGTACTTTATGAAGATGATCCTTCTAACAGACCAACCAGAGGTGTAGTTATAAGGGAAATCGGCCAGGCAGAAGATTTCAAATCACAAGTTATTGGAACTGCTGACAAGAAGCTTAAAGTAAAAGAGAAGATATAAGGAAAGTCAAAGATTTCAAAGTCTAAAGTCAAAGCTATAGAAAAGAAGAAGTAAGTATTTAAGGAATCTAAATCTCAAACACTGATAGATTCAATCTATATAGTAGTTTAAGCTTATGATACTGAAGGAAGATTTTTGAAGCATTCTGAGCTAAAGAACTGGAATTAACCTCTAACATTGCTCAAGTTAAAGAAGCAGTTCAGGATGAAGAGTAAAGACTGAATCAAAATTGAATATACATACTTGATTCATGCATTTAGATAGTTTTGACATCATCAATTGGAACTTGTCCATATTTCCATAATGAACAAGTTGGGGGAGATTGTTAGTAGAAATTGATGATATCAAGCAGAAACTATCAGAAGTTCATATCAGAACTTACATCGATGGATGAAAATAATGACATCGACGGATGTTGATAATCGACAGATAATGAGATTAACGGATGATGATGTCAACGGATGATGATGTCAATGGATGATGAACTCAATATTTATCATATCAGTTGATCTTCGATAAGGAAAAGGAAACAAGAACTCAAGGCGGTGAAGGACTTTATCTCAGAAGCAATTGTATAGGTTTCCTTGTTATTGATAGAATATGATTCCTTATACATTGTGTAGTTGTGCTCTATATAAAACACGTATTAGGTTCATGCTATAAGCATTGCGACATTGTTATATCTTTAGAGCCTCATCACTACGCCCCTGTTTCCGATGGATAACCTAGAAGCTCTCAATGATATTCGTTCATCCTTTCGAGAGAGTACAATTGTAATAAGTTTTTATCAGTTAATATAATAACTGTTGATTCTGTTGAAGCTTTGTTGAATTGATTGTGTTAACAGTATTCACCCCCCTCTATAGTTGATTAAGGGCATAACAATATCCAACCTTGTCTTAACAATTTTTATGATTTTTTTTTGTAAAAGTATGAACAAAGTTTCAACATATGTAATATATATAGAGATGTTACAAGATATTTCAAAACACATCCTTTTTCATAAAAACCCCTGAAAACCTTTATTATGTCAACTATAATCAAAGTCTTAGAATATAATTTAACGGATGAAGTTACGAGATACTTCATTTTTAAAACATCATTTTGAATGCTTGACCCTGCAAACAGTCATCGGTCACCCAACCATTAGCTTTCCGATTGAGGTGCTCTCGATAATGTTGCAGAAAATATCCAATCTTGATTATGAACTAATTATGGAGTAGTGTCATGTGAGAAGTGCAACTTACGATGATCAGTCTCCACCATATACCTACATGTAGGGGAGAACAGTCGGATTTACTTGTCCACCGATCGCTGGACTCCTAAGGAATGAACCTTATTTTCGGAACTTCCTGGCCATTTGGGCCTAATAAATAATGTTGGACCGGCGCCATTTGGCCACTTATGCCCCTCCTAGTTTGAATAATATCCATGACCCTGAAACGTAAAGCTCGTCTCACTTTTCCCCTAGAAACTTATTGATAGGACTCCACCAAGTAGTCGTATCTAGATGGACAGGGGAAACTCACCAATATTTCCCAAGCAATGCTTGTTAATGGAATAAACTTGTTCCATGACTTACTTTCCGAATGTTTGGTAAGTAATCAAAAACTCTCTTTCTTTATCTATTCAGCAACTTTGTTGCGAATATAAAATACATCATTGAGCAGGATCCCCCATATTTTTAGCGAGTATTTAAATCCCCTTCGTAAAGAAAGATTATAATTTGAAAACGGGGTTTGGGATCCTCTCTTTACTTTTAAAACCATCTGATAAAGTTCAAAAATATTTTTTGAAAACATATAATATAAAGATGATTTAAATAATAAGAATTATTTGTCAATCTCATTTAAAAATATTTAATGAATATTTAAATAATATTTCTTAAATATTTATTGTTTAAAGAATATAATTAAATAAAATAATCAGAGTTAAAAGTCTTTAAATGAATATTTAAAACTATTATTCATTTAATATATGTAAATATTCATAAGTAAAATCTTTACTCGAATAATCAGAATAATATTCATTAGTAATAATTGATCGTAAATAAAAAATTAATTGAGTATCCAAAATAATATTCACTTTAGGAGAATAAATTTTATTCGATTATTAGTTATCGAAAACCGTATGTAACATACTCGGGAACATCGCTCCCGGTTTAATGTACAATGTTCAACCTTGCATCCTAAGCTCAACTTTAAGCAATCGTATTTTTACTATCGAAATATCATGGTTTCAAAACATGCATGCATATATATTGTAGAATTTTAACTTCAAATCCTACATGTATTTATATCGCAAAATTACGCTTCCAAACACTCATGCATTTATATCGCACAATATTGCATATATTTGTAATCATCACACAAACAACACTAATTAGGGTTCAAAAAATTGCATAACATAATTACATCTTATATGCAAAATAAAGATATAATATTTTGAAAATAGAGTACAAGGTTGGAAAATTTGCCTAGGGTCCATAGTTCATCTCCCCGGTTTCACTCGCTCTGGATAGTTCTAAAAATAGATTTCAAATCTCAATTAGCCTTCTCAATTGAATAGCTATCTATACTACTAGGAAGTACACTGAAATTTGCTAACAAGTCATGTGATCTCTAACTTCTTTGTCTTTATGAATCTTATTCATTTTCTTATTTTGGGTCTATTTTCACTACCCATAATACCATCTTATCAATGACTTTCGATCCAATTCTTTACTCCAATATGTAAACATGTTCGTCCTCAACAACTTTCATGTTTTGATCGACTCCATATTATTAACTTAACTTATCCAAACGGACGGTCAAAGAAGTAAATCTAGAATTGACTTTTCATAGAATCACTATTACCCGACTCACGCTTCACCATTTTTAGTAAAACAGAAAATTTGTAATTAAATACAAAACCACCTCAAGAAGCTTCTTGAGTATTTGAAATATTTATCAAAAATGTTTCTATTTGGAAATTCCAAGTTTAAATAGGTGAAACATATTTTAGAATCCAAGTCATTTACGGAGTTGTACTATTTGTGCGAGTTTCACTAAAAAGCCTCTATCTCCTTAACCGTTAACTTAAATGACAAATAGTTTTTGCATGAATGATCTAGAGAATGTATATAATAATACTATGAAAAAAGTTTATTTGTGTTGAACAGTGAAAAATTTCGAAATCTCAGTTTTTAGGCAGTGGTGTTTTTTAGCGTTTCGACTTCGCGCAACGTTCACTATTTCGTCTCTAATTCCTAATCAGTAAACTCAAATGACATGATTCTTTTGCGTGCGTAAACTAAAAATAAAGTTCTACACAATTATGTTAATACTCTGTTCAAAACAAGGCATTAGGCCTCTCGGGTTCCTGTTTTATTAAGGGTAATGTAAAATCGGGCATTACGACGACTTAAAACTTAACATTTCCAATATTTAAGCTACATCAAAACCAACCCATCAACTCACCATCCACCTTATACACCCTCTACTCAATCAAATTCTCCATTAACATTCAAAACCCAACTTAAAAAACTTAAAAAACAACTCAAAACTTGACAAATATATTATTCATCATCAAACATCAATAACCAAGCCACTTACTAACTATACAAGCTATAAACAACATTTAAAAAGCATGAAAATTTTATGAGATTTCTATTCATCATCTCTTAACTTGAAAAAAATGATAATCTAGAGTGAGTGGGTATAAATGATGTTACCATCAAAAGAACGAGTTCGCTTTCCTCTTCGTTTTAAGCTATTAAACGCGATGATCCACCAAGAAATAAGCAAGTCTTGATCTTCTTCTTTCTCTTTTCATTAAACTCGACCTAGACTTTCTAAAATGGGGGGGGGGCTGATCCTTTTTATTGCTTGGGTGTTTTGATAAGTGTGTTAAAGAGATAAGATATATAATATCTTGGTTAATTACTTTAATAAAGTGCTTACATCACCCTTATGACGTTATCCATTGGCCATGTGCTGGTTGCTTGTGGTTTAATGATGTCATTAATCTCTAACCACTGTTTAGTTTCTAAGGGATACTTCCTTCCCATACTACTTGCATGTGCTTTCTCTTGATCGTTTATTTGTTACTCTGCTCGATCATCGTTAAATCTCATTGATCGTTTGGAGGAATATATCCATGGTTTTATTGTTAAGGGTTTACTAGCTACTTTTTGGTATATTTTATTCCTTCATTAATCTCCTTTTATAATCCTTGGATTTAAGTACTTCAATCTTAACATGATATACTTAATTCCTTCAGTGTCTGGTGGAATCTCGGGGAAAAAATAAAAGTGCGCGCCTCGTCTTCGAATTTTGACGGCCTTTACATACACTCATATTCATTACCGAACACTAATACGAACTACAAATTTCCATAAAAAAAACTTTTATATAGGGTGGTCAGGTAATATTACACAATCAATAAAAGTTACTATTCATCTCAATTACTATTCATCTCAATTACTATTCATCCAATTTATGGCCAATACGGCTTGCTTAGGGACAAAATAAATTTCTGAAATCTGACGACATTTATTTTCATTATTTTTCATTAAAGAACACTAATACGATCTCAGTACTGGAACTCGTACATATGGTCATCTGAAAATATTCCAACTCAGCAAAAACACTATTCATCAAAAATTTTAAATTAGACCAAAATTTTGGGTTATTACAGTCACTGTGATGCTTTTCAACTTAGTAAGAAAAAAGTTTCTTTCAAGATTAAGACAGTATCCTCAATTAACAAACCCTTACAACTTCTTCACGTGGATCTATTTGGACCAGTCAATATCATGTCTATCTCCAAGAAAAAATATTATCTTGTGATTATTGATTATTTCTCCAAATTAACTTGGACCTTCATTCTGCATTCAAAGAATAATGCCAGTAAAATCATTATTAATCACATCAAGATAATCAACAACAATTCAGATTTGAAAGTGAGAAGGATTAGAAGTGACAATGGAACGAAGTTCAAGAATTTAGTTATGATAGAATTCTGTGAAAAAGTTGGCATCCATCATGAGTTTTCTGCACCAAGAACTCCTCAACAAAATGGAGTTGTTGAAAGGAAAAATAGAATTCTCATTGAAGCTACAAGTAAAATTCTCAGAGAATCTAAATTACCCACCTAGTTCTGGACTGAAGCCATTAACACTGCATGTTATACTCAAAACATCTCTTTGATAAATCAAACTCATGGTACGACTCTCCATCAGCTGTTTAAGGGGAAGAAACCAACCTTGGATTTTCTGCATGTTTGGATGTAAATGTTTTGTTCTTAGTAATCAAGGGGAAAATATTGGAAAGTTTGAAGCCAAGACATATGAGAGAATTTTTGTTGGGTATGTAGCTGGAAAATCCTATAGAGTCTACAACATGAGAATTAACATTTTTATAAAATCAGTTATGTGGTTTTTGATGAAAAGAGATTCAAGGATTGATATACCAAGAGTGCAATGATGCTCTTTTATTTAATGATGAAATGGATGACTAGCAAGATGAAGCTGATGATATTACTTGAAGAATCAGCATTGAGCCTGCTAATCCAAATGGTATGGAAACAACAGTTAGTCGACAAAATGGAACAACCACTGATTAATCTAATAGGATAGCCGTTGATCGAAATGAGGCATCCGTGATCGAAATGGTATGAAAACAACAGTTAGTCGACAAAATGCTTAAACTAGAAATGAACACCTATGAAAGAAAATGGATATTACTAGTTAAAGGGGGCATGGTTGGATCTCTTATACTTAATAGCCAATAAACCATATATTATGTTTTCCACTTGTCTTTTTGCTAGGTTTGAATCTGATCCTATAGAATCTCATTTAGTAGCTATAAAAAAAATCTTCAAATATCTCAAAGGGACGCATAACCTTGGAATTTGGTACCCTAGAGATCTAGATTTGATCTAATTGGTTATTGTAATATCCCGGATTTTCAGAAGTTATTATATATTATTATTTGAGTGTTTTATGTTATTTTCTATATTAAAGGAATAAAATTATGCATATTTTTTTTTGATCAGTTCGTGTATTTAAATTGAATAATTTGCTAATTGATAGTTCAGCATTGATCCTTGTTGGTATCGTGAAAGTATTTAATTACTTTTACTATTTCAAAATTTTATTTAAAAGCCGATCATTTTTCTCGATATCGGTATGAGTCATTTTACAATTTTAGGGATCAAGTGGATATTTTAATCCGCGTCAATTTTAGGGATCAAGTGGATATTATCTGACTATTTTGTTATGTGTTAAATAAATAATTATGTGTTTATTATTATTTAAAATGTGTCTTGCCATGATTTAAAATGTACTAGATTTATATGTGGTCCAGTAAGAACCAGAGTATTTCTCGGATACTCATTATGTAAATGTTTCTGAGTCACGTAATGACTGAAAAGTCATATTTTGACTCGATTTCGATTTTGACCTGATTTTGATTTTTAAAAATTACGTACGAACTGAGTCATGTGTTATATGAATTATGTGATATGTAAATTATGTATTTACATGCTAGATGGATTATGTGCATACGTGGTTCCAATTCTTGGTTTGATTATTGTAATTATATGTAATGACTGGGATTTTCGTGGAATATTTATATGAATAAAATATAGTTTCTTGTTATAATTGTGGATTATGTGGAATTTTGGGTATATAATATTACGTTATATGATTTTATGGTTTATGTGAATTTCTGTGAAATAGTAATAAGGAACATGCAAAGTCTCGTTCCAGTTTGACGAGTCAACAAAAAGGGTTAAGTTATGATTGTCAGGCCGTCGAACAGAATGGGATCCGTTATTCCAAAGGATGGATTAAATGAGAGGGATTAAGATAATATAAATTGAGGATTATAATAAGTTATGATATCTGTGATTTGGGTTTATAATTGAAAAGTTATTTTTGTTATTTAATTTATCGAGTAAATGTTATGCGCGTAATCAGTTATTAAAAAGAGGTTAATGTGTTTGAGCATACCAATATGAAATATGTTTGATGTTATTGACTGAATATATGTTATTTTAAAGTTACGTGTGTGAATCTGTGATTCGCAAGTTTTAAAATATTTTTCAGGGGATTTATTTGATTAAAATAAGGATTATTTGATCCTTATACATTTTTATAAAATTATTAAAATATGATCAAGGTGAGAAATTTATTTTAAAATATCTAGAATAATCACATACACTTTTTAAAAATGATAGTTGGATTTAACTTGATGTTTTGATATTTTTAAGTGATTTTTCAGAGTTTATTTCTAATATTGGGGATTTATTTGTAAATCTATAAAAAGTAAACTGTTCGCTCAAATATTAGTCTAAAAATATCAACGGATAGATATTTTCATGAATCTTATTTTAAAAATAAGTTTCGCCATTAAATTCCTTGTTTGCAGTTTATTTAATAATTTACAAATCATTTTTACTTGAAAATTCAGAAAATTAAATTACCAAATTACCATTGTACCATTGCCACCGTGTGTGGGTGGTTTTCGATTTCGAGACCATCATTGTGATGGCCTTTGCTTCCTTTATGTCTATATATGGTTACATGGTTGTATGACTTTTATTCACTAGTTTTGATTTGAATTAAATTATGTTCTTGATTCATGATCATGCATGCTGATTTTAATGGTTGCATGTTGGTTAAGTGAAGATTAGAGTAGTAATCTATGAAAAAGGAGTTGCATGTCATAGTTTCGATATGGTATGTGAAGTGTGGCGCCCTCCAAACCCGGGTCAGAAGTTTGGGGTCCACACACACCTTAATTATAACCTGCTTATAACAATAATAAAGATAATAATAATATATGCAATGACCCTACTTACCAACCACCACGGACCGCAACAGGTTAAAGTATGCACACAAGCCAAACACACTAATATATTACAAACCGTTCAAATCCAAACTATTTCAAATTCAAACTGAGTATTAAACATTATTACAAACTTTTACAAACTTAAATTATTCCAAAAGAAGCCTACTAGCTCAGCTTTCTCAACCTGAACCCCTAGCTCTCGCGCTAGACTGGGGATCCTCTTTACCAACTGGTTCCTTTTTAACTGGAAAGAATATAAACAACATCGCACAAATGAGCTAACTAGCTCAGCAAGTCACAATGACAAAACTGAGAATAATGATCATCAGGTGAATATGGTTATGATATCAAGTGAATAATGGATTATAATTTAGAATTGAATATTATACTTTTAATTTAAAAACCAAGGTTAGGCTGCTGATCAGTCACGCACTAACCCCGAGCAAGGCACACAGCATTGCTCTAACTACTGGATCCAAGGCACACATTGGCCTAACTTGACCATTATATGGTCTGACCACGAATCTGGTCCACAATTTTATAAAAACAATCCAATTCTAACATAATAACAGAGTATGCAATAATAAACAATAACCG
The DNA here is from genome assembly GCF_009905375.1 of Apium graveolens. Taxonomy (NCBI): domain Eukaryota; kingdom Viridiplantae; phylum Streptophyta; class Magnoliopsida; order Apiales; family Apiaceae; genus Apium; species Apium graveolens. The sequence goes on from NC_133647.1 coordinate 71,565,919, forward strand.
AAATCATTAACAACAATAAATGTTTAACAATGAAAGGGTTTCAATCCTTATAAGGATCAATAAGGCAATTTAAAAGCTTGGATGCTTGGTAATGAAAGAATTGGATAACAAAGGAATCAACGTTTCAAGGTTTCAAGGATTTGGTCTTTCAAAGTATAGGATACCATGGGTTGAGTATATAATAGTTCATTTCAGTGTTTGGTATTTAGTTTGTATGTATTTGTAGAGTAGTATCATAGATTTGTGGTTCTTGTTTGGGTATACAATAATCAATGGATTAGAAAGAATATGATTCATGGCTCAAGGACAATAACTGAAATCAGGATTTAGCTTTCTGTGCTTCAAAGCACTTGCAATATTACAGGATTATCAAGTACTACAATATCTCGAGAAAGTTCAGAACACTTGCCTAGTATTAGCTTACTACACTGCACTCGCTTCCAATCACAACCGTTTTACTCCTCAACTACCTGTTTCCCTTTCCTACATCTTGCCTCTTTTGCTCACATATCATAAGCATCTATCAATAATTTACTCATGGAATTCTATTCAACACATACTTCTATCTACCCTTCGTTTTACCCAAATCCGATTAACGGATTGAAAGTTATGCAATAATCAAGTAAACATCGAATATATAGACCGATAGTCAATTAACAAGTCACATATAGCACATAATACATCACGTAATCAATGATATATTATTTATAAAGAAGTCTCGGGTCATAAATAGGCTTTCTGGTATTTAAAATGATTTTTAAAACATTTTTCAGAATTAAAACGGGTCATTGGATCAATTTCGGGTTAATAAACAGGGTTCGGTTGGCCCATTCTGGCTCCGAAATAATTTTAGAATAATATTTTAAAGCTCGAAACTATTTTTCAGAATTTTTAAATCATTTTTAAATAATTAAATCTAATTAAATAACTAATTAAAATCAATTAATAATTAATTAAATCAATTAATCAATTAATTTTCGAATTAATTGACCAATTAATCAATTATAAATTAACTGAAATTAATTAACTAATTAATTTAGATTTATTTGTCAATTAAAAATAATTTTCAGAATTAAAATAATAATTTTTAGAATTTTTAGAATTTTAAAAATGAATTTTTATAATAAAAATAAATAGGAAATATGATTTTTAAACATTTTATAAACAGGAATCCTAAATTTGCAAAGTCTGGAAACTTCAGGGACCTAACTGCATCATTTTCAAAAGTTGGGGTACTAAACTGTAATTTTCCAGCTCTTCGCCGGAAAACAGTCGGGTTCGCCGGAGAACACGTTCCCGGCGTCCTCACCCCACCAACACCTCTAGATCACATCTACACAACATCAGGAATACAACCATGCAATCAATTCATCCTAACAATCCCTGAGTTGGCCGAAATTTGGTCGTGAAGTTTTCCAGTTTTCGGCGAACATCGGAAAACTTCAAAACACAACTCCCTTCTCTACAGACCTCGTTGGTTCATGAAACTTATACGACTAGATTGCAAATTTCACAGAGAACACAACCCACTATAACACAACATCAATCTATCACAGAATAAGAAACCCCCAAATTTCAATTAAGAACATTCATACGGGTTATAAACCCTAATTTTGAAATTCGAAAATCAAACTCAAATTTGAACATGTTATTGAACTCCAAATCAGACGTATGACATATGAAAATCATCAGGAAAACAAGCTCTACAACATGCAATCATCAAATCATACAAACAATCATCCGAACAAAAATTCATATTTTTAATAAAATAAATTCGAAAATAAATAAATTTTTAGAAAAATAACCTTGATTTCTGCAGTGAAACAAAGCTCAGAATCTGATAGAACACTTCAAATCCTTCGTTTTGTTACTCAAGCTTTGAAAACAGAGATCGGTAACGCCTTCGTTTTGCTGTTTGATTCTTAGAACAGTTTTAGGAAATTAGGGCTTTTCTCTGAAAATTATATAATTAACTATCTGCAAATGATTTTGATACGAAATAAAATACGGTAAAAGGCTATTTATAGTTACGAAAAATTTGTATCCCGTTGGATCATTCCGGATATAAAACGGTACGTTTATTTGTAAAAACTGATCCAAACAGTATCGGTTTTCGGGATAATTATCCAAATCAGTACAATTTGTACTGCGGTCTTGGTCTCAGCGCCTGGTTACACGTATTACGAAGTGATAATTGTGATAATTTAATAAAAAGCTCCCGTTTATCAAAAATATGGGTTTTATTGATTTACCGAAACGAATATTGTATCGAAAATGTTGCGCCGGGACCCGCGCAGGACAAACCGTACGCTGGATCGAAAAAGTCGAAACATGGAATATGCTCGGAATATTACAATTAGGTTAGGAAGGAGTTCTCGAAAGAGTTTCGGGTTCCAAAAATGTAACAACGGTTGACGTCGGTTGGTTCCCGTTTTTATAAAATAGATTTTAATTACCCGGAAAAAGATTTTAGAAATTTCATATGATTCTTATAAATCCATAAACATAAAAATAATTAGGAAGATATGACAATTATCTATATTTTATTTAGGACATATAAAAATTAAAATACTCAATTAATATTATTTTTGAATATTCAAGTACAGATAACACTTAACAATTAGCTCACAGAATAGATACTGAACACACATAATAATTATATAATAGCAAAAATAATTACACGATATATCCCAGATATTACATGAAGTCGTTAATTGGAATTATATAAAAAGAAATTGTATGTTACATGATAAGTGTTGTGGATACTCGATTTTGATTATTGTGGTTGATTGTATTTGAAGGGTAAGCGTAATTATAAGTATGTCATGCCAAATTTTCGAAAAAAGGTGAATAGGAGTGTATAAGGTATATATTCGATTTGATTTGGTATCGGATTATTTGAATTCATGATTATTTGCTAAGTGTAAAATATCGAGATATTCAGTGATATAGAGAGTATAAACGTCTATCATATTATGTGCTACGTGTTATAAATGTGTATATCATATAAGCGACTATTGCGTTTGGGGTAGAAGTTTGATGTGATATCCTGTATTTTCAGATAGTATTATTATTATTCTTGAAATTTCTTATGTGCTTTTCTGATTTAGAAGGAATAAAATGGTGGATATTTTATTCCAGTTTCGTGAGTTCATGTCTTTAATTGGATTAATGTGCTAATTGGTAGCTGGTATCGATTCCTTTTGTATTGTGAAAATATTTAAATACTTTTACTCATTCAAAATTTTATCTGAAAACCGATTTTTTTATCGATATCAGTAAAATTAAGTGTATTTTCTAGTCTTGGGGATCGAGTGGATATTTTACTCGCCTCAATATTTTATCTGTGTCAGAAATGTTACTTGGTATTTTACCCGTGTTCACCCGGGCATAGGATGAGGTTTAAAAATATTAAAAATAATATTTTACGGCTATTTTGGTACGTGTTCAATAAATTATTATGTGTTTAATATTATTTAAAAATGTGTTTTTCCATGATTTAACATGCAATAGATTTGTATGTGGTCATGTAAGGACCGATATATTTCTCAGATATTTATTACGTGTTTAAAATGTATTTGTATGAAATTACCCGTAATCTGGACGCTTGTTAAAGTGTTTTTTTATTGAGGTACTTGTTTTAACTCGTTTTATGTGCATTTGCATGCATTATATGTGTTTTCGGGGTTTTCTGTTAATTTAGGAGATGTTTCGGTTTCTCAAAAATCAACGGACCGGGATTGTTTTCGGCTGGTTTTAATGCAGTTTGGCCGAATTTAGAGATTTGGGGCTGATCTGAGAAGGTTCTTGGATTGTTATGGTTGTTGGGGCTAGTGTTCGATTGGAACCGAGGGTTTTGACAGGGGAACAAAGCATGTCGGAGTCGGATAGAACCGTCGGAAACCAGGCTCCTCCCCAGAATCCGGTCATGTTCAAACCGACCCGGATGGGTTCTTGGTGACCCGAGAAGAAAACCAGGGTTCGATCTAAAACCCCCAAACTCTATGTATCAAAACTGTTTTTGTGATTTTATTTTTAAAATAAATTAAAATTCTTATTTTTATTTCAATTATTATTTTTTTAAATTCCAATAATCAATTTAGTTAATTATTTTGAATAATTAGCTGAATTGTTTTAATTTCCAAAAAATATTTTCTTTTATTATTTTCAAAAATCCAAATTTGATTTAATTATTTATAATTTATTTTAATTTATTATTTATGGATTTAGTTAATTTATTAATTCATTTAATCAATTAATTTTATTTATATATAGTTAAATAAAATATAATTATTTATAATTAATTCAAATAATTCTTAAAATTATTTTGAGATTTTTAAAAATTATAATTGAGTGTTTAAAAATCAATTATTATTATTAATTGAATTATTCTTATTTTATTCATAATAAATAGATCGTTCGTCCGTTTAATACGAAACGAACGTGTCTAGACTCAGAAAAATATTTCACTTTCATTAAAAATACTTTCGAGACCTAAATTATTTTATATCAAAAGGTATCTTGTTTTACGAATCATTCTAAGTCGATTATTGAGCAATTAATCATATTTTTGACCCGATTTCAGTTTTAAACACACCGAGTCGAATGTTTTAAGGATTAGAGTCATATGTTATATGAGTTATGTGATACATGAGCTATGTGTTTACGTGCTATGTAAATTACGCGCGTACGTGGGACAAGAGTCTTGTGTTTGACTGTTTTCTTTATGTGTGGGCTATCGTATAGGTAGACAATATGAGTTTGATGCGTAGTTCGTCGAGTAATTATTGTATAGCCGATTGAAGATGTATTTTTTAATTATAGATGCGGATCGTTCGAGTTGATCTGGACCAGACATTGGAAAGAATGAAATGGAATAGTATTGGATAGCTGCCTTCTAAAAATCGCAGGAGCAGCACATCAGTGAGTTGTCGAAATAGAAAGGCAGTGAATTTATGAGATGCAAGACTGAGGTAATTGTGTTGCTGCGAGTGTGACTAACTGCTATACACCAAAGGCAAGTATCCATATCTTCACTTATCATTCAAGTGATGTTTATTTTGAACCCTATTATGCAAGTTTTCTACGCTATTCTAATTCCAAAATAGTTCAATATTTTACATATCAAACTGCTAATGATTATGCAAGTATTTCTTTTTTATTCTCATTCAGAATAGATAAATGTTTTACATATCGCTGAGTTAAATATTTATTATGCAAGTACTCTTCTGCTATTTTATGTTCAGAATAGTTAAGTATTTTTACTTATCAAATTAATGAATTTATAAATGTTTTAGATTTTGAGAAAGATGATATTTGTTGCGAGTATTCCTGCCCAAGTGAATGGGGGAATAAAATTTATAAGGGTGTCGATTATTATGACCCCTTTCAATAAAAGGTTTTAAGATTGGATGAATGCGTAAGTGACCAGGGCGGACGGTCTAGCGGAGGGCCATATATTATATGAAATATTTATAATACAACTTATGCCACAGGCTGATATATTACCTTTTTATTTGAGTACTCGTGTTGTGGGACATGTTTCTACGAATCATGATCCAGTGCTATCACACGGGCTGACCAACATGTGATAGGAAGTCCATTGGTGAAAGATTTCAATCTAAATTATTATATTGTTTTTGATAATCATATAATAAATGATTTATCCAGTGTTTCTGTTTTAAATAAAATATGAAATGCAGTTTTAATTCAGTTTCTAATTAATGTTGATATTTAGTTTGTTGTTAAATATCAAAAATGATATTAATATATATATGATTGATGTTGACTTCAATATGAGATTTTGTGAGCATCAAGGTTAGTATTGATATCTAATTTAATATGACATTAAAATAATATTGATATCATGATTGGGGTTTTGAGTAAATTGGATATAAAGTTTATTATTCAATTCATAATCACTGTTTCATGTTGTTGTTTACGATATTTCCGTAAACATTATTTTACGAGTTTTATTCTCGTCAAGATTCAAAGTATTGTTGAATCATTTTTGCTAAAAATATCAAAAGGGTTTTAAATATAAATGAGGAACCAATTCTGGGATTCCTTAATTAAATTTTTTAATTCAGCAATTATGAGTTTAATTGTTCTGCTCTTTTGCTGATTTCGGTTTTTATATCAAAAGACCATTTACATGTTATAATGAACTTGCTGAGCATTTCTTTCACTCTTACTTGCCTGTTTTTAAATTTAACCTTCTAGTGAGGATTAACTGGCGTTGTTTAGCCGCATAATTCAAGGAAAGCTGAGAAGGATGCAATTATGAAGATGGTTGGTCCAGCGTTTACGGACTAGTGTAAGTTATATTATGTAAAGTTGATTATATTATATTATATTATAGTTGTGTATTGTATAGTTGGACCTAGTATACTTCTTTTCGAAGTTATACTAGCGGGTTTAGTGATGAGTTGGAATTTGTTGAAAAGAGTTTTAAAAGAAAGTGAAAAATGCATTTATCGAAATTTGGAATTCTTATTTCTATAACTGTAACCTAAAAAGATCTTGGTGTATTTTGGGGTCACAGATGCTATATTTGAGTTGCTGGCATTTATTTATTGATCAAACAGGTTATTTTGGATTGAGGTTTCATAGTGACGACCAATTCCTATGACCCCGAATTTGAAGGCATTACATTAGACGTTTTGAGAAACGTCGGGAATTGATCAAGTTTCTAATTAGGGTTTTGATTTAAATTATAGATTTGGAAAATAGAGGCATTCAGGCTAGAAAAGGGAAAGAAGTCATTTGTGGTAGTAGCTTAGTTCCGTGAAACAAGAAAACTTTTTGAGCCAAGTGACTTTGTCTCTGATTATGAATCGCTTATAGAGAGATTGTTGATGCTATGTACTGATATAATAAAGAGTATTCATATAATTATTATTGATCCTTGTGATAAACCTGTTATTGATCCTTGTGATAAACTCGTTATTGATCTTCATGATAAACCATAATAGTAGTTCCTTGTTCCAATTGCTTATACCCTATTCTCGTACTTTGTTAACCTATGATCCTTTGACCAAAAAAAAGAGTCATAACGAACCTTTCATATATCAAATGTTGTTAACCTAGATTCCTTTGATAATCACTGTGCCATGCTTATGCGTTATTCTTTGGAACTATTCTGATCACAACCTTGTTATACTATGTTTAACATTCGATCAATATCCTTGACTTGCGATATTTGTTTACTTTCGATTTGTTCACTTTCCTTGAATTCTTGAAATGAACTGAAGAATGACTTTAACTTGATTGAGTCCAAATGATTTCACATATTTTATTATGTTAAAATGAACTTAATAAAATCTTCTATACTTTCAACATAAAGGTTTTCCAAATGAATTCCTGATGGATTGGATAGAGATGTAAGAGGCTAGTGGGACTAGTCTAGTCATATAAGAGACTAGCGGGGCTAGTCCAATATAAACCTAAAATAATGCCATAGGTACCTTAATGGCCGGATGGAGGTCAGTACGGGTTGATCGCCCATATGATAATTAAAAGGTGGATATTCCAATCAAGGGTTCTTATTGTTAAATACTGAAAGTAAATGTTTATAAGTGTTGCAATAAGAGTTATGCTTTTCTTTTGATTTGAAATTGAATAGTTTGAGTTGAATCTTCTTTAAAGTCTTAAGAATCTTTCTGAGAACCCTGTCAATTGAACTTGAGAACCATTGGTTATTCGAATCTAAATCCTAAGAGTTTGGAAACTCTCCTTTGGAAGCCTTTCCTATAAATCGATAGAGTGCTGCAACCTAATTAGTTTTTATTTTGAGATAGAATGCCTCAAATGTTGTTACTTATGTTAAAATTTAGAATTGTTTATATAGTTACTTGCTGAGCTTCTTTTGCTCATTTATTTGCTTTGATCTAACTATTACTGTTAAGCGAGAAGATAACCAGATTTAGGCGCACCACTCACAAGAGCATTTCTGGCGGTCCCTATCATGTTGTGGGATTTCAGATGCCAGATCAGGTATATATGGTGTGAGAAAGCAACAATAAGATGGTGGGAAGTGTATTAGATGAATCATATACTTTTGGGTTATTTGTCAATTCCAAGTCGAATTCAGATAATTTGGTTTTAATTATATTTTGGGTTGTAATAATATTATTCTGGTTGGTAGTTTTAATCTTGTCTCATACTTTATCCGGTTAGTTCCTGTTAGTTTCGGGGTTTATTATATTTCTGCTGTTATTATATTGGTATTAGTGGTATTGTGGCACCTCATTCCTAACCCCGAGTTATTATACGCGGGTTGTCATTCGATATGATTAGGACTAGATGGAATGGTTGAAGATTAAAAGTTGAATAATATCGAATATTGGGTTTATCGTATATCTGGCTAACCACCGCATGGGAAGCAGATTAGAGAATTAACGGAAAAAAATAGGGTGATGTCATGAGATGTCAGAATGTGACAATTGTGTCATTGCGAGTGTGCTTAACTGCTAAAAATCAAAGGCAAGTTTTCTGCCCCATTCTAATTGCAGAATAGTTAAATGCTTTACATATCAAAATGATTGATTCTGATTATGCAAGTACTCTTATGCTCTTCTATGTTCAAAATAGTTAAATGTTTTTACTCATCCAAATAGTGGATTTATAAAGGCTTTAGATTTTTGAGAAAAATGATTTTGTTTTCAGATTATTCCTAGCCATTTAAAATGGGGGAACTGAATTATTAAGGATGTCAATTTATTCGGCTACTTTCTTAAAATGTTTAGAGATTAGATGGTTACGTAAGAAGCCATGGCGGCAGTCCAGTGTGAGCTATGCATATAATACCTTGTTAGGTCAATGTATGCCTTAGGTACCCTTTTATTTAGTTGGATATGCTCATACCCTTTTGTGTTTTCTGGCGAAAACACACGATCATTGAAAATTCCAATCTAAATTGCTAAATTATTTTTGATACTCATATAATATTAATTTATCAAGTGTTTCTATTTTGGATAAAATGTGAGATGCAGTTTTGATTCAATTTATGATTGATGTTGATATTTAATTTGGATGTTAATATCAAAAACTGGTATTAATAAATATGATTGATATTGAATTCAGTACTAGTATGTTGTGAGCATATAAGATTAATATTGATATCTAAGTTGACGTTGACATCAAAATTAATATTAATGTCAAGTGTGAGGTTTGAATAAAGTTTATGATTCAGTCCATAATAACTATTTCATATTTTTGTTTACAATATTCCGGTAAACATTGTTTTACAAATTCTGATCCTTAATCAGATTCAAATTATTGCTGAAGCATTTTTGCTCAAAAATATCAAAATGGTTTTGAATACAGTTGAGAAAATAATTATTGGATTTCTTAACTAATTATTATGATTTAGCAATTATTTCTATAAATGTTCTGCTCCATTGCACATATGGGTTTTATATCAAAAGACCATATATATGTTATAATGAACTTTCTGAGCATTTCTTTCGCTCATACTTGTCTATTTTAAATCTTACCCTCTAGTGAGAGGTAAACTGATGTTGTTTAGTCGCGTAATTCGAAAGGAATAAGCTGTTGGAAGATGGTTGGTCTAGAGTTTGCGGAACTAGAGTAAGTTCTATTGTATAAAGTTATTTTTATGTATATTAGTGGTGTTATTGTATAATTTGAGTCTAGTTACTTCTTTTCGAAGTTATACTAGCGGGTTTAGTATTGAGTTTAAAATTTGTTGAAATTAGTTTTAAAAGAAAGTAAACAATTTATTTGTGGAATTGGGATTTCTTGTTTCTAGAACTGTAACCTAAAAAGGTCTTAGTGTAGTTTGGGGGCGCATATGCTATATTTCAACTGTTGGTATTTAGATTAAACAAGTTATTTTGGATTGAGGTTTCATTGTGACGACCAAATTCTAGGAAACACGATGGTTTCATGATTTAGTAAAAAGCATAACTGGAAGCCGTCAATTTCTAGGAAACACGATGGTTTCATTATTTAGTAAAAATAAAAATTAAGTATCAATCTCTACAGATGAGGCTGAATCGCAGTTGGAACCTATTGTGCACAGATTTCATGGATGAAAAATCAATTATTTAATTACGGATTGAGATTGGAGAAAATTCCAATCTTTCGTGAGAACACCAGTGCCATTGCTATTACTATGAACCCAGTTCAACATTCAAGGACCATATACATTGATATAAGGTATCACTTCATCAAAGAGCATGTTTTAAATGACATTATGGTACTTTGCTTCACTATTCAAGGTATATATTATACTGTTAATTCTGACGTTGTCTCTGCATGCTTTAAAATTTCTGAAAATAAGGTGTTAGCTGAACCCACTCATGCTCAAATTGTTCAAATACTTACCGGTATTGGTTATGTTGGTCCTACTGATAATTTGGATAGAATTGGTAGAAAGGGTCTAAGAAGAGAAAGAAGTTTTTTATGTGATGCTTTCATTTAAGTATTTTCTGGAAAAATTAGTGGCTTTGACTCTGTTTCTACCGATTGACTTAGTATGCTTTACATGCTGTTAACTGATAATTTCTTCAATTTTTCTGGAATGATATTGATAGAAGTTGGTGCTAAACTAGGTACTAGAAATGGTAGAAATAAGAATATTTATTTAGCTAGATTTCTTATGATGTTGGCTAATTATTTGGTACCTAGTTTAAATGTTGCTAATAAAGCTAATAAGATGAATAACTGGACCTAGAACAAAAGAGTTCTTGGAGATCTTGTTAGAATGAAGAAACATCTCAATGTGGCATTTTTGTTGCCACCAAGTATGTAAATGGTAATAAATTCTTTCCCCACATCTTCTCAATCCCTCAATACTTCTTTGATTTCATCAATTTCTATGGAGGATGTGCAAGGAACCCAACAACCTCCTGCCCTAACAACTAAAACAAGAATTGTAAAATCCAAATTCATGAAGCCAACCTCAGGTGTCTCTCAAAAGATCATATCAGATTGGAGTGTGAAAGGAGATGTGAGTGGTGAGGGAAAGGGTGAACATTAAATAAACCCCAAGGATAAGATGGGAGAAGATGAGAGTGTACTACCTCAACCAAGCCATGCCTTGCCTTCTCAAAAAGGCAAAAACATTGAAAATGAAGTTATCTCATCCCTAATGGTATTCTCCAAAAAGGATGCCATTATTGAACAAAGTTCCCATCCATGAACATAGAAAAAGAGGGGGAGGGACACTGATACACAAAATACACCCATCAAACTTGTTTATCTAAGAAGAGTAAAACCTCCAAGGGTGCACGGAGTACACACACAACACAAGCCAACTCAATTGTTGAGCTCATGTCTTCTTAAAGTTAGCTTGTGACTCTTGTAAATGTGGAGTCATATCCCCACTCTTTGCAAATTACATTTGAAAGAGTAGCACACATCTTACTTCTCACATGGATGTTGATTTAATACTTCCAAATTGATTCTCCATCTTTTAAATTAATGAAGGAATCCCACTCTGAAACTGATACTCATGATCTTTTAGATGATTTGTTGGAGTGTCAGTTATTTCTCTCAGTCACTCACAGTGTTAGATATAATTGATGATATTAGTATATAACTATAAGAGTTTTCCATCAGAGTTTGTTGACTGCATCATATCAAGGTTTATGAAGCCATTAGTATTTGACATATCAGAGTTTATCATCAGCATTTGCCTATCAGCATCTGTCAAGACTGATTTCTAGGAAGTAATTAATTCTCTCTATAATACTTTTATTTGCAAAGATATGTCAGTGTAGTACTTTACTTATCTGTACCAATACATAGTTGGATATGTATTAGGATTCCTTATTGATGTATACCATATCTATTGGAATATTATGATATCGGCCCTGCGTTTTATGATATAATTTAAAGAGTGTGAACAGAACATTAACCTTAATCACTATGGTGCAAGCGATTCAAATCCATGTCTTCTACTGTATTCCTTAATTCTTCTTAGATGAAGTGTGGGCATCGATCTCCCAAGGTGTACCTCTGCTTGAAACTCCGAAAATCTAAAACCCTAGCTGGCTCCTTGAGAAAAATGGATGTCTCTCTCAAACCCTAGAATCTTATTTCATTTTTGTGTTCTAGTGTTCTCACGTTCACGCCACCCCTCTAGCTTCAGGAGAATTAGAATATTTATAGGCTACAGTAGGGATCATGGACAATTAGGTCGGGCCTCCCAATGACATTCTGGGCCATGCCCAATGTCATTAAATATTAAGTGAATCCACTAAAGAATTAACATTTGCACTACCTTTCCTAATTCCGTAAATTAGTTATTTAATTCAGCTCCCATATTATTTTCTTATTAAATTCCCCATGTTTAAGATATCACATGTCCATTAATTAAATTAATTTCTGACAATTAATTTAATCAATATCTTTTATCATTGATCATCCACTCAACCTTATAATTGTGCAAGAACAAATCTGCCTACAGGACTAAAGCACAATTATCTTTATGAGCTTTCAAGAGGACATCATCACCCGAATATATTTTTCGGATACAGTTTCCTTTTATAGTCAATATCCCACTATGTATATAATATATTGCCCAATACATAAATTTACAATTTTAAATAAATTACTTTATGTATAAATCAAGGCATGTGCATTATATACAAGTGTCAATCACTATATCCAGATTAAGAACCTAAGCGATAATAATATCATAGAATCTTAGTTCTTCTTTATTATCAGAATAAAAGAAAGAATTATTCTACTATTTTGATCCCGTTTAATATACACAAAGTATACAAGCATTATTCAATAGTAAAGATATACTATCTCTAAATAATACTTTAGCCCTTCTAGTGGTTTGTCTAACACCACTTAGACTGTGAACCTTTATTATATTATATAAGGAGCTTGACAATCTAATCTTCTGCTATCCCATTTGATACTAGATTTTATACAATATATAATATACATACAATGTGAAAACATGCATTCAAGATTCTCAAATGATTATTATAATAGTATATACTTCAAACGAATAGTTCAGTATAAACCCTAACAATCTCCCACTTATACTCAAGCTATTTTTTGAGTATATCAGTGTTTATTACAATCAATCCACTACCAACTATATAACTATGTGACCAAGTGTCTGACTCCTATTGCTTCCATGTGCTCCTGAAAAGCCTTAGCTGATAAGCTCTTCGTGAAAGAATCTGCCCGATTATCCTTTTATACTATATCAACCACAATAATATCTCCTCGCTTAACGAACTGCCGTATGAGGTGATACTTACGCTCTATGTATTTTGCTGCCTTATGGGCTGGTGGCTCCTTGGTATTCGCCACAAAACTAGTATTATCACAATAAATCGTGATTTTCCATGGCAAACTAGGAACTGCATCCAAATCCAGCAGGAAGTTTTGGAACCATATAGCCTCTTTGGCTTCCTCAGAGGTTGCCACAAACTCCGCTTCTATGGTTGAGTCTACAATATATTTCCACTTCACACTCCTCCATATTACGGCTCCACCTCCCAAAGTAAAAACACATCCTGAGGTGGACTTTCTCTTATCCTTATCTTTCTGGAAATCTGAATCGGTATATCCTAGAGGCAACAAATCCGAGGACTTGTAAACTAACATATACTCGTTAGTTCTTCGCAAGTACTTGAGTATCGTTTTTACTAAACTCCAATGTTCTTGTCCTGGGTTTGACTGGTATCCGCTAACCATGCCCACGACAAAACAGATATCAAGTCTCGTACATAACATAGCATACATTAGGCTTCCACATGCCGAAGCATAAGGAACTACCTTCATGTTCTCTATCTCTTTAGGGGTCGAAGGGAACTGACTCTTTGATAGAGAAAATCCATGTCTGACAGGTAAATTACCCTTCTCCGAGTCCTGCATGTTAAAACGAGCTAATACCTCATCTATGTAGGTCTCCTGAGATAAAGCCAACATCCTTTTCTTGCGATCCCTTATAACTTTGATCCTAAAGATGTATGCTGCTTTACCTAAGACCTTCATTTCAAATTGTTTGAACAACCATGCTTTTATTGAAATAATATTGTAACATTGTTTCCAATGAGTAAAATGTCATCAACATATAGCACTAGAAAAACCACTGCATTTCCCTCACATCTCTTATACACGCATGCTTCGCTTGGACTTTGATCAAAACCATACGACTGGACTACCTGATCAAAATGAATGTTCCAATACCTAGAAGCTTGTTTAAGTCCATAAGTAGACCTCTTAAGCTTACATACAAGATGTTCTTGGCCTTCCTTAATAAATTCCTCTGGTTGGTTCATATAGATGGTTTCTTCAAGACTTCCTTTAAGGAAAGCTGTTTTGACATCCTATTAGTCGCTAAACACGCGCTAAAATTCACGCAAGTATACGCATTCGCAAGTAATATAGAATTATTTCTAGTTCGTTCCCACGGATACTGGTTTAGGTTAACTTTGTGATTTATGCACTTATGCAACAATGATATGACTATTATTCAATGCTAAGACGAATAATAATTTGGGTTTTGATTACACTATTATTAACTATTGAGAATTATAATAGAGAACATTAACTAAGAGATTAAAGAGAGTTGAATAATATATAACACAAACATGGGATTCTAACTTCATCAAATACTTCATTCAATAGCCTTTTCATTCTTAATAGCATGTAATGGTGATGACACTAATCTGATAACATGAAACTGATAAACGCCAACTTTCTTTTACGAATACCATGCTACCAGACATCCATAAAAGAGATAGAAGCTGAATAGACACCAATTATATTGAGACCGTATATTTCTGTAGAATTTGACAACATAACGGTTTAATGCACAAGTTATCTATCGTGATTACATAGGGCAAGTAAGATGGTTGAAATTACCTACGAATCATACATAACAATAACACATGAACCTATGCTAGCATGGCAAGTTCTAAACCCTTAAATTCACTTTCGCTTCATTAAAGATTAACACGCTATCTTATAAGTTCATGACCCTCATAAGATGAATAAGCACAACCAATACTAGGTTATCATACAATCACCACACACTAAGGCATCAAAACAAATTCACTAAAGAAATCCATAAATAAATCCGCTAGAACCCCAGGATAACGATTAGCCCATAATCAGACTCATCATCAACGTGGGTTCCGATGAAAGCATGGTATAATAAACGTAGTCTTCATAAAATAAATAATAAACAAAGTACGTAATCCAGAGTATTAGTGTTACAACCGGTATTTTCGTGTAATATTATTTGTTGATTTGGTATAATATTAAAGCCGAATGAAATATATTCAATGATTGTACGTTTGTGTGAGTGAAAATTTCTGCATTATAAATTTGCTTTATGTAGTATATGATTTTTCAAAGCAAGAGTTTATTTAATTTCTTTATTTTTGATTTATAAGGAATATTCTAAGCCTTGGAAAATTTTTCTTTTAAAAGGTATTTTGTTCACAAATTTTGAAAATGATTTTATAAAGTCTATAAAAATCCAAGTTATTTTATGGTATAAATTTTATAATTTTTGAACTTGTATTTTATTTTATAAAAATAAATCATTATAAATTCTAGTTGTCATATTTAGCAAATTACAAGAAAGCCCTTGCATGCAAACCACCCTCTCACTCTTTTCAAGGACAAAGAGGACAATTCCAACCTCACTAACTCTTATTTTTCTAGCCAATTTCCTTCTTCACCCTTGCATGCAAAATGAACCAAGTATAAGTGGAGGGATAGTCTTGTCAATTCTCCTTTCCACTCAAATTTTGTCAAATCAAATACCATAAAACAAGCAAAGTATCATGATCATTTTCATACTCCACCCACACCTCACTCTCTCCTTCCTCCCTTCTCCCTCCTCTCGGCCCTCCTTCCCCCCTCACTCTCGGCTTTTAGCCGAGAACCACCCCTCCCCATTTTTCTTCATTCCTCAACCAAGCTTCTACTCTTTATACAAGTAAATGTTATTTCCCATACCATGATCATTCATATTTCAAAGAGTTTTGAATAGAAAGTTTAAGTTTTGAAGTTGCATATTAAGGCTCTAGTTGAAACTCAAAGTACAACCTTGATTCTTGTGAGTTTAGGGTTGTTTTTGAGAGGACTACAAGGAATGGAGAAGTGCCAAGTCTTAAGAGGGAAACTCTTGAAGATTAAATGGCCATTACCATCCATTTCATTCTGTCATGACCATATGGGAGCCGAATGAATGGTCCTTAAGACTATTCTTGTTGCTTAAATCAATTTTTGCATGTTTATGTGATAATGACTTGAATTTTATGGTGAAAATTTGATAAAACTCTTTGCATGCTAAGTGATCATCTAGGTATAGCTTATGCTAGGCTTGCATGTCAATTTTATGATAGAATATATGTAGAAAATATGTTGTTTTGGTTTGCAAAACCCGAGGACATGCATGCATGTGGATTTCTCTTAGAATGTTATAAGATTTTGATCATTTGGAAAGATTTTGTTAGTAAGCCTTAATTTCAGTAGGAATAATGTGTTAATATTGATTTATGCTTCTTGTTGCATGGTAATAATTTGTGGTTATCTTTTATAAAAATGCATATCTTGTTGTTTCAAAAGTATGAAGATTTGTGAGTTGTGAAATGTGGTTTCTTTTGGTTTTCCATAATTGTACCTTAGGTAAGGATGATCTCACCCAAGGTTATTTTGAGAATAAGGGAGTTATTTCAGTAGATTACCATGTTTAAGTCTTGGTTTGAGTATTGGGTTGTTGGTAGTTGAGTTTATCAAGTCAAAACCTTGGAGAAATGAGAGTTATAGTTTCTGCAGAAAATCAGTTTAGTACTCTGAGGTTTAGAGTGAGTTTTGACCATGTCATTGATGTGCACTTTGAGGCCCAAGCCACCAGAAGTTAGTATTGGGAGTATATAAAAGGTTTTAGGTGTTGGTTGGAGGTTTGCATGTCATTTGGTTAGGTGCACAAGTAGAATAACAAAATCTGTCCAGCAGGGAACAGTTTTGTTGCAACTTAGAAATAGGGAGATTTGACCATGCCATGGGTAGGCGCTCATTAGGCCCTGTTGGGCCTTAGTTATAGGGAGTGTCAGAGAAGTTTTTCCAACCATAGTTCATAGGATATGAGTTAGAACCATGTGTCACAAATTAATTCAAGTCAGGGCGTTTTCTTCCCAGAAAAACAGGGGAACCTTGGACTTTTAGCTTAGGCCCAAGAAGGCCCAAGCCAGGCCCTTGAGCCACATCAAGTTTGTGAGATTCCCCTAGGTCAGGAGAGTCTTGTGTAAAAGTTTTTGAAGGAAAACTTGTAGTTTAAGAGTGTCTAATGCACTCAAGAAACCATAGTTGTCATTCTGAAATTTGCACCAGTGAGCATTTTCACTTATCACATAGTTTTAGAACACTTAGAAGTGAGTATTAGGTCGACCACCATAGTTGTAAGATAGTATAAGGTCAGTAGAGCAAAAGGCACAAGTGAGGGTCAATAGATTTTGGATAGTTTAGGAATGGCACATCGAGTTAGGAAGCCAAAATTAGAAGACTTTGTCTAGTTTAGCGACCAAGTGACTTAAGTTGTGAGTCGAGATCATCCAAGCCTAGTGTTGCATTATGGTATATATGGTGTTATTTGGTGATAATATATGATATGTGAATATGTGGCTATGTGTGTACTTTTGTAATTTAAAAGTGAATATAAAATTAAGTGCATATAGGCCTAAGTGCTATCCGTGTTTAATTTCAAGTTGTAAATAGGTTAAGATGGTAAGAATATATTATAATGAGGATTATTATTATTTATGTAGGATCTCGAGACGAGGGAAAACTTGCCATAAAGGTCGAGTGAAGCTCCAGTTGCTCCTACTAGTCAGACCAGACCAGCCTTTCTCAAGCTAGCAGCTATGGTTAGATTCAAGCAGACTACCCGTAAGACCTGTGATGCTGATGCTTATGTTCGAGCTCAGGTAGAATAAGTGATAGTAGTTTGTGTGAGGACTCGGTATTTATAATCAGTTGTAATAGATGGTAGTGTTGGGCTGTTCCTAACCCTAAACTGTAAGATCTTGGATTTGGTTGTGTTATCTCTTTTAAAATTTTATAATAGTTATATTTAATTTGCTGTTTAAGTTGGGGGCGTGACAGGTATTGGTATCAGAGCTACGGTTTAGAGTCCCTGGACAGCCCAAATAGGTTATAGGATATGTGTGTAGGTTATAGATAATATGCGAGAGAGTAGGATAAGTAAATTTATTATTAATACTCCTCTTATTGGTTGTCAGCAAAGGGCCTATTCCTCATCATCCTCTGGGTCGAACGACACTATTGCTTTCACAGTGTATGCTGAGTTGAGGCGCGAGTTCGACATGCTTCAGGGCAAGTACGACCGACTGAAAGACCGACTGAAGAACGTGTATCCGGACAGCCGAAACTACGAAGGGAAGCCCAAGGAGCAGATGATTGCGAGACTTGAGACCTTGGTTCAGTACGTCAACACTAAGCTTGAGGAGATGCCAGCGCACCGGGACCGTACCAGCCAGTATGTCATTCAGATGGTGGTGGATGAGCTCCAGAGCATTGTGAAGACGCTTCGAGAGGAAAAGACTACCAAGCCCCGTTCAGATGGAGTGGAGCCTTAGTTCTTTCCATTTACCTTTCATGTTGTTGTACTATCAGACTCTGTGGAATCCCCAGTTGTTTCCGTTGTTTCCTTTAAATAAGCCTGTTATTCCTAGAATCAGACCTTGTCCTAATCCTATGTATTGTGACCTTTAAAATTTCAATAATTATGTGTTATTGTTCCATTTGCTCTCAACTGTTATTTTATGTTTTTATCATCATATCTTCTTAATTTGGAAACTTGACCCCATATGTAAATGAGAATGCCATGCGATACCCTAGAATCATTTTATCATTCATATCTATTTTGACACAACTCTTATTTCAGGATCATGCCTCCCAAAAAGAAGAACCCAACAACCACATCCACCATAGACCCAAACATTCTTCGATTACTGGAAACCTTGCAATAGCAGACCAATGCTATAGCTCAACAACAACTAACTCTTCAACAACGAATTGAAAACCAAGATAACCGTGAGCCACACCAACCACCTGAACCACCAGTACCACCTAGACAAATTGTCACTTTCAAGGCTTTTCAGAACGTGAACCCACCTGCATTTCATGATACCACTGATCCAGTGATAGCTAACACATGGATCAAGGAGATGGAAAGGGCTTTTGAGTTGGTACAGTTAGGGGACGATCAGAAGATGCCGTATGCTACTTACTTCTTGAAGGGAGAAGTCATCTATTGGTGGGAATCGGTAAAAGCTATGGAAGTCACTCAGCAGGTTTCTTGGGAGAGATTTAAGAAGTTATTTATGGACAAGTATTACCCTAAGTACATGCAGAATCAGATGGAGCTTAAATTTCTTGAGTTGAAGCAAGGGAACATGACTGTATTGGAGTATGAGAAGAAGTTCACTGAGTTGTCAAGGTTTGTGACAAAGTATACCAGCACTGAGGAGGAAAAAGCAAAGAAATTTCAGCAAGGATTGGAGCCTTGGATCAGAGATAGAGTGACTATGTTTGAGCTTGAAACTTATGCGGGAGTAGTACAGAAAGCTGCTCTGATTGAGAATAATGGGATGCAGTCAAGGAAGGAGAGGGATAACAAGAAGAGGAAGGTTCCATTTTATGGAGAAAAGTCTGAAGTGGGAAGTTCACAAGATCGGAATGTAAAGAGGATAGGATTCCAGAAGGGCGGAAATTTTCAAAAGAAAGGAAATTTGGGTAAAAGGCAAGAATCGAAGGGGAATAATCAGGCAAGCCAAGGGCAAGTTGGAGAAAATAGGTTCCAGAGGCCAGAATGCAAGCACTGCGGAAGAAGGCACCCCGGAGTGTGTAATAAGCTGAGCATGACATGCTACAGGTGCAATCAGAAGGGACATTTGGCAAATGAGTGGAAGATGCCGAAGCCAGGAGTTACGTGCTACAAATGTGGGAAGACTGGACACATGGCTAGGGAGTGTAAGGCAACCGGACCAGTCAAAGCTCTGATGAACGTGGCAAGTACCAGTGCAAGCGTGCCAGCTGAGATATTGGCATTACCTCCACCACCTACACCAACCCCGCAAGCAACAGCAAGGACATTTGATTTGAAGATGAAGGATGCTGTACAGAATTCGGAGGTGATAGCAGGTACACTTTTACTCAATAATGTCAAAGCTAAAGTATTGATTGATTCGGGAGCACCAAGATCTTTCATATCAGAATCTTTTGTTGATAAGCTTCAATGTGATAAAATGATTATGAGTGAGGTAGTAAATGTGGTAATTGCGAACCAAGAGAAGATTCCTGTGAATCAATTTTGTCCAAAGTGTGAGATTGATATTTCGGGGTATAAGTTTTCAGTCGACTTGATACTCTTCAAGTTGGGAGAGTTTGACATAATTTTAGGAATGGATTGGTTAGGAGAGAATAATGCTCAGATTAATTGTAAGACCAAGAGAGTGTATTTAAAGACGAAGAGTGGAGAGAAGATAGTATTTAAGGGGCAAGAGCAACTATTTCTTACAATTATTCAGGCTAAGAAGCTACTTAGAAAAGGTTGTGAGTCGTTCCTAGCTTATGTAGTGCATTCTAGAAAAAGGCAGCCCCAGCATGGAAGATATCCCTGTAGTTAACGAGTTCCCGGATGTGTTTCCCGACGAACTACCAGGCTTACCACCAGATCGACAAATCGAGTTCGAGATCAACCTTGCTCCAGAAACGGAACCAGTTTCAAAGGCCCCATATAGGATGGCACCAGCAGAAATAAAAGAGTTGGCGAGCCAGCTACAAGAATTGTTGGATAAGGGAGTGATGCGTCCAAGTGCGTCACCATGGGGAGCACCTGTTCTATTTGTAAAGAAGAAAGATGGGAGTATGCGTCTATGCATAGATTATCGGGAGTTGAATAAGGTAACGATCAAGAACCGCTACCCGCTACCAAGGATAGATGACCTTTTTGATCAGTTGAAGGGAGCAAAATTCTTTTCAAAGATTGACTTGAGATCGGGATACCATCAATTAAAGATCAAAGAAGAAGATGTTCCCAAGACCGCATTCAGGACCAGATATGGGCATTATGAATTCCTAGTAATGCCGTTTGGACTGACCAACGCTTCAGCCGTATTTATGGATCTGATGAATCGGGTATTTAAGAAGTATTTGGACAAATTTGTCATGGTATTTATTGATGACATCCTTATTTATTCTAAGTCGGAAGAAGAACATAAGCAGCACCTCTGGATAGCATTGGAAATACTTCGTCAAGAGAAGTTGTATGCTAAGTTTACCAAATGTGAGTTTTGGTTAAAGAAAGTTCAATTTTTGGGGCATGTCATTGGAAATGAAGGCGTTAAAGTGGATCCGGCAAAGATTGAGGCAGTTATGAGTTGGGAGAGGCCAAAGACTCCTACGGAAGTGCGAAGTTTTCTAGGATTGGCCGGATACTATAGAAGATTCGTCAAGGATTTCTCGAAGATCGCCACGCCATTGACCAAGTTAACCAGAAAGAATCAAAAGTTTGAATGGAGTGCAGAATGTGAAGACAGCTTTCAAGACTTAAAGCAGAAGTTGGTAACAGCTCCCGTGTTAGTACTACCAGATGATCAAGGGAACTTTGTAATATTCAGCGACGCTTCACATAAGGGTTTAGGTTGTGTGTTGATGCAACACAGTAAAGTGATCGCATATGCGTCAAGACAGTTGAAACTGCATGAGTTAAAGTACCCGACGCATGACTTGGAACTAGCCGCCATAGTGTTCGCACTTAAGATTTGGAGACATTACCTCTACGGAGAGAAGTGTGAAATCTACACGGATCACAAGAGTTTAAAGTACATTTTTACTCAGAAAGAGCTCAATATGAGGCATAGGAGATGGCTGGAATTGATCAAGGACTATGACTGTTCGATAAATTACCATCCTGGAAAGGCGAATGTAGTGGCCGATGCTCTGAGTAGGAAGGAGAGACTGAATATGATGATAACATCAAAAGAGTTATCTGAAGAAATCGAAAGATTGGAATTGGAACTTTGTGCTTATGGAAAAGTCGAGGAAGTTTGTCGTGCAATGACCTTCCAGCCAACACTAGTGGAAAAGATAAAGAAGTGTCAAGAAGAAGTAATGGAGAAAGAGAAGAATCAGTTATCTGGAGAGGAGATTAATACTCAAAGGGATGAGCAAGGGATACTAAGGTTTTCATCCAGAATATGGATTCCTCATGTACTTGAATTAAAGAATGAGATCCTCCTTGAAGCCCACAATTCGAAATTTTCAATCCACCCGAGAAGCACCAAGATGTATAGAGACTTAAAGAAGAACTTTTGGTGGCCAAATATGAAGCGAGACGTGGCAGAATGGGTTGCGAAATGCTATACTTGTCAGAAAGTGAAGGCAGAACATCAACGACCAAGCGGATTAATTCAGCCCTTGAAGATTCCAGAATGGAAATGGGAAAATATCGCTATGGACTTTATAGTAAGACTACCGCGAATGAAATCCGGATATGACGCAATATGGGTTATAATTGATCGTCTTACGAAGTCGGCGCATTTTCTTCCAATAAATGAGAAGTCATCACTGGACAAGTTGGTTCATCTGTATGTGCGTGAAATCGTACTAAGGCATGGAGTACCCGTATCAATAGTTTCAGACAGAGATCCCCGCTTTAACTCGAGATTCTGGAAGCAATTTCAGGAATGTCTTGGAACGAAGTTGAATATGAGCACGACGTACCACCCGCAGACTGATGGCCAGAGTGAAAGGACAATTCAAACAATTGAAGACATGTTGCGCAGTTGTGCAATCGATTTTGCAGGAAGTTGGGACGACCACTTGCCGTTGATTGAATTCTCTTATAACAACAGCTATCATTCCAGTATCGGCATGCCACCATACGAAGCTTTGTACGGGCGAAAATGTAGATCACCAACAAGTTGGGATAAAGTAGGAGAAGGAAGAATTCTCGGCTCGGAATTGGTACAACAGTTGCATGATTCAGTCAAGTTAATTCAGAAAAGGTTGCTTGCTGCTCAAGATAGACAGAGGAAGTATGCGGATCCAGCGCGTAAGGATGTTCAATTCCAAATTGGCGAAGCTGTGTTGTTGAAGGTGTCACCTAGAAAAGGGTTGATGAGATTTGGCAAGAAAGGGAAGTTAACACCTAGATACATAGGTCCTTTTGAGATTTTGAGTCAAGTAGGAAAGGTGGCCTACGAGTTGGCCTTACCACCTCAGTATCAGCATGTGCATAATGTGTTCCATGTATCGTTGCTTAAGAAGTACAATCCTAACGCTAGCCATGTGATAGAATATGAACCTATAGAAATTCAGGCAGACCTGTCATTTGTGGAGC
Organism: Apium graveolens; assembly: GCF_009905375.1. Taxonomy (NCBI): domain Eukaryota; kingdom Viridiplantae; phylum Streptophyta; class Magnoliopsida; order Apiales; family Apiaceae; genus Apium; species Apium graveolens. Next base: position 71,589,296 of record NC_133647.1, read on the forward strand.
AACCGGTTAACATACTCGACTGGCAAGAGAAAAGCCTTAGAAATAAGTCAGTAAAGTTAGTAAAAGTGCTTTGGAGGAACCCTAAGGTCGAAGAATCGACTTGGGAGTTAGAGTCTGTTATGCGTTCCCGGTATCCTCATCTGTTCTCTTAGATTCTGAGGACAGAATCCCTTAAGGGGGAGAGGATGTTACAACCGGTATTTTTGTGTAATATTATTTGTGGATTTGGTATAATATTAAAGCCGAATGAAATATATTTAATGATTGTACGTTTGTGTGAGTGAAAATTTCTGCATTATAAATTTGCTTTATGTAGTATATAATTTTTCAAAGCAAGAGTTTATTTAATTTCTTTATTTTTGATTTATAAGGAATATTCTAAGCCTGGGAAAATTTTTCTTTTAAAAGGTATTTTGTTCACAAATTTTGAAAATGATTTTATAAAGTCTCTAAAAATCCAAGTTATTTTATGGTATAAATTTTATAATTTTTGAACTTGTATTTTATTTTATAAAAATAAATCATTATAAATTTTAGTTGCCATATTTAGCAAATTACAAGAAAGCCCTTGCATGCAAACCACCCTCTCATTCTTTTCAAGGACAAAGAGGACAATTCCAACCCCACTAACTCTTATTTTTCTAGTCAATTTCCTTCTTCACCCTTGCATGCAAAATGAACCAAGTATAAGTGGAGGGATAATCTTGTCAATTCTCCTTTTCACTCAAATTTTGTCAAATCAAATACCATAAAACAAGCAAAGTGTCATGATCATTTTCATACTCCACCCACACCTCACTCTCTCCTCCCTCCCTTCTCCCTCCTCTCGGCCCTCCTTCCCCCCTCACTCTCGGCTTTTAGCCGAGAACCACCCCTCCCCATTTTTCTTCATTTCTCAACCAAGCTTCTACTCTTTATACAAGTAAATTTTATTTCCCATACCATGATCATTCATATTTCAAAGCGTTTTGAATAGAAATTTTAAGTTTTGAAGTTGCATGTTAAGACTCTAGTTGAAACTCAAAGTATAACCTTGATTCTTGTGAGTTTAGGGTTGTTTTTTAGAGGACTACAAGGAATGGAAAAGTGCCAAGTCTTGAGAGGGAAAATCTTGAAGATTAAATGGCCATTCCCATCCATTTCATTCGGCCATGACCATATGGGAGCCGAATGAATGGTCCTTAAGACTATTCTTGTTGCTTAAATCAATTTTTGCATATTTATGTGATAATGACTTGAATTTTGTGGTGAAAATTTGATAAAACTCTTTGCATGCTAAGTGATCATCTAGGTATAGCTTATGCTAGGCTTGCATGTCAATTTTATGATAGAATATATGTAGAAAATATGTGTTTTGGTTTGCAAAACCCGAGGACATGCATGCATGTGGATTTCTCTTAGAATGTTATAAGATTTTGATCATTTGGAAAGATTTTGTTAGTAAGCCTTAATTTCAGTAGGAATAATGTGTTAATATTGATTTATGCTTCTTGTTGCATGGTAATAATTCGTGGTTATCTTTTATAAAAATGCATATCTTGTTGTTTCAAAAGTATGAAGATTTGTGAGTTGTGAAATGTGGTTTCTTTTGTTTTGCCATAATTGTACCTTAGGTAAGGATGATCTCACCCAAGGTTATTTTGAGAATAAGGGAGTTATTTCAGTAGATTACCATGTTTAAGTCTTGGTTTGAGTATTGGGTTGTTGGTAGTTGAGTTTGTCAAGTCAAAACCTTGGAGAAATGAGAGTTATAGTTTCTGCAGAAAATCAGTTTAGTACTCTGAGGTTTAGAGTGAGTTTTGACCATGTCATTGATGTGCAATTTGAGGCCCAAGCCACCAGAAGTTATTATTGGGAGTATATAAAAGGTTTTAGGTGTTGGTTGGAGGTTTGCATGTCATTTGGTTAGGTGCACAAGTAGAATAACAAAATCTGTCCAGCAGGGAACAGTTTTGTTGCAACTTAGAAATAGGGAGATTTGACCATGCCATGGGTAGGCCCTCATTAGGCCCTGTTGGGCCTTAGTTAGAGGGAGTCTCAGAGAAGTTGTTCCAACCATAGTTCATAGGATATGAGTTAGAACCATGTGTCACAAGTTAATTCAAGTCAGGGCGTTTTCTGCCCAGAAAAACAGGGGAACCTTGGACTTTTAGCTTAGGCCCAAGAAGGCCCAAGCCAGGCCCTTGAGCCACATCAAGTTTGTGAGATGCCCTTAGGTCAGGAGAGTCTTGTGTAAAAGTTTTTGAAGGAAAAGTTGTAGTTTAAGAGTGTCTAATGCACTCAAGAAACCATAGTTGTCATTCTGAAATTTGCACCAGTGAGCACTTTCACTTATCATATAGTTTTAGAACACTTAGAAGTGAGTATTAGGTCGACCACCATAGTTGTAAGATAGTATAAGGTCAGTAGAGAAAAAGGCACAAGTGAGGGTCAATAGGTTTTGGATAGTTTAGGAAAGGCACATTGAGTTAGGAAGCCAAAATTAGAAGACTTTGTCTAGTTTAGCGACCAAGTGACTTAAGTTGTGAGTCGAGATCATCCAAGCCTAGTGTTGCATTATGGTATATATGGTGTTATTTGGTGTTAATATATGATATGTGAATATGTGGCTATGTGTGTACTTTTGTAATTTAAAAGTGAATATAAAATTAAGTGCGTATAGGCCTAAGTGCCATCCGTGTTTAATTTCAAGTTGTAAATAGGTTAAGATGGTAAGAATATATTATAATGAGGATTATTATTATTTATGTAGGATCTCGAGATGAGGGAAAACTTGCCATAAAGGTCGAGTGAAGCTCCAGTTGCTCCTACCAGTCAGACCAGACCAGCCTTTCTCAAGCTAGCAGCTATGGTTAGATTCAAGCAGACTGCCCGTAAGACCTGTGATGCTGATGCTTATGTTCGAGCTCAGGTAGAATAAGTGATAGTAGTTTGTGTGAGGACTTGGTATTTATAATCAGTTGTAATAGATGGTAGTGTTGGGCTGTTCCAAACCCTAAACTGTAAGATCTTGGATTTGGTTGTGTTATCTCTTTTAAAATTTTGTAATAGTTATATTTAATTTACTGTTTAAGTTGGGGGCGTGACAATTAGGTTCAACAAAACAAAAAAAATGAGCATCCAAGATTACAACTTAGAAAAAAGATTCACAAGAATAAACTAGATCTTCTTCGCCTTCGTTGAATTGTGCTATAGGTCTTCCTGTCGTCTTCTCATTAAGCTCTGTTATGAAAAACATCTTTTTGTTGTGTTTGAATAGCAACCCAATTAATCCAAAAGCCCATAAAAATAGTCTTCTAATTGAAACATGAATCTGGAATTCCGACCTGGCATGCCCGCGCGCTTCACCAGCGCGGGCGCGCTGACATTCTGTTTCTCTGGCACGGGCGCGCGCTTGCACAGCGCGGGCGAGCCGGTCTTCTGGAAAAACTGAAATTGCCTTCTTTTCTTGCTGCACTGAGTTGATCTTCTCGAGCCTTTATTCCTTGGACACCATCCTAACACCATATTAGCATCAAATCAATGTTAATTCACCTGAATTACGGATTAATGCCTAAAATGAAAAAACACTAGAAAACAAATTAAAACACCAACAACTTGAGTACAAATGCACCAATTCAAAGCTTAATGGAGCGTTATAAAGTGTCATAAATGCTACTCAACATACCCCCAAACTTGAATCGATGCTTGTCCTCAAGCGTAACAGACTCAAGGAATAAGAAATAAAAATGCATGAATGTAAACTATATGAATGCAACGATTCCCATAGAATAACTAAACCAATCAACAAGCAACATCTCAATAAATGCAGTTATTCGCATAAAGATCAATCAAATCTCACAAATCAACCTACAAACCAGAGACGTGCGTGTGTGCAAATGCTTACAAATATACCATTCCAACTAGATCAATAATCATGACTCACTACTCATCAAAGCAATTGCAAGGTTATTGATAAAATAAAAGCTAGACTCAAAATAACTTATAACACTTCAATTCTTATATTGGAGTTTTATATGAATTCACGCTTTTATTCATAACACATAAACAACACAATTATGCTTATTTGACTGTGCAATAAGTGAGGTCCACAAGAGACTTATACAATAGCACCCATGTAGCGAACGTTAGGTTAGCGGATCCCAGACTATAAAAGCCTTAGGTCACTAGGCACAAAGTCCCCTAAGAACTTAATAACTCAAGTACTAAAGAACTCACTCATGATCAATTATACATAACACTTTTTTTCTCTTCTTTTTTTCTTTCTTTTTTTATCTTCTTCTTTTCTTTCTTTTCTTTTCACAAATTTCTGAACGAGTGTGTTTCGCTCCATCTCGCTCAACCCTAGACTATTCATATAAAATGAGCCGGCTACTAGCCATTTGACACCTAACCACAATAACTAGCAATGAAATCCAATTTTCTCTAATTTTTAAATATCCATGTTAATTTATTATTAAGAGAATATCCTAAATTCTAAATATAAACAAGTGATTAAAACTTGACAAACAAATAAACCATGACCATGATCTAGCCCTCAAGCAACCTATAAGACTTAGTGAAATACAATTGTCTCTAGCATGCAAATCAATTCGATAAGACTTAACATCACTAAATACGACATCAGTACACTAGCATCACTATCATAACTCAATCGGAAAAATCATCTACGGGATCATGTTATTATGCAAATGCATGAAACTATATGAACAAACTATCATAAAAAACTATAAAAATAAAAACAACTACTACATGGAAAATATGCAACTATATGAACTAAACTATCATGAATATGCACACTATATGCGACTCACACAAAACATATTTCTTCAACTACTACCCCCAAACTTAAAATTTTCACCGTCCTCGGTGAAGGTAATAGTAAGGAATCAGGCATACCTACTCAGAATCAGGTTCCTCACCTCCAACAGGTGGAGTGTCAGGTGTGTCTAGAGGTGGATACACGGAGTCCTCACCAAATACTAGCCACTGGATGTCAACACCAGTGGCTATGAAAGTAGTCTCTAATGCCTAGGTGAGATCACGTGCAAACTGACTATGAATGTCATGCATCTCATCCATCCTCCTCGCTAAACGCCTATACTATGCCATGCTCATACCAACTCCAATATATGTTCCTGCTTCCTCCTGCTCCTGCTGTGATGGACCAACCTCTTCACCCAACTGAGATCTCCAAGCTGTTCTACTTGACTGAGTTGCCCCAGCAGCTGGCCTCCCATAAGGCAGATGGTCAAAAGAATACCCAAGACCCTTCAAATCAGGCTTGCCTCTATCTCACTCTTGCATCTTCAACAAAGTGGTGCTGTTAGTCGGAGCACTCGGAATCTGGAGCTGCTCGTGTGTTTACCAATGAACATCAACTGCCACACACAGCTTCGTCATAATGGACACATAGGGTATAGAACTCGTAGTACTCCCTCGCAAAAATCTCGGAATCCCTTGGTGAATAACCATACCAAGGTCCACATATTCCCCCTGCAGAATAACCCACAACAAACGTGCACGCTCCATAGTAACATCATGCACGTGAGAAGATGGCATGATGTTAGCACAAATAAAAGCATTCCATGTACGTTCAAACCTGTTCATGCATGAAGCAGGGAACGTTGAATAATCAGTTGTGCCCCTGTTAAACTTCCAGTGAGTCTCAGGCACACATAGAGTAGCAACTATCAAATCCAAATCAAACTCCTCCAGAGTCTTCTCATTCCAAATATCTTGACCGGGCTTCCTCGCGGGCTGATCAATCACTCTCCTTATTGCCTCAGCAATGTACTCCACCGTCATCCCCCAAACCACATTGAAACCATTCTTCTCCGCCTTCACATTAGAATAAAACTCATGAACCATACTTATGGGCACAGCAGCGGGTGCCTCGCAAAAAGCAACCCAGCCCATCTCCAAGATCATCTCCAATAACTTACCATCTTTCCCTGATGGAAAAAAACCACGCTCTTTAGCTATAGGTTTTGAGAGAAGCCTCGTATACTCCGCTTCAGCCTCGGGAGTCGAAGACCTTGGCCTCACACCACCCGCACTCGAATAATCAATGGTGCTGCTGCTTACTTGAGTTCGCTGTCTTTTGGGTGCCATTGGAATTGAATAAGAGAGAATAAAAGATAAGTATTTGAGAGAGAATTGTGTTTGAGAATTTAAGAAGTGATGGAGAAGTTTGTGTATAAGTGTGTGTATATATAGAAGGTTGGAAGAGAATTATATATGAAATAGAAGTGGGAATTGATTATAGGAATAGTGGGAATAATGGGTTTGATTTGGAGAGGAAAATTTGGGATGTGGAAGAGTAAAATTCGGGTAGAAATTGATTTTTGGAATAAGTCCACGATTTTCTCTTTTCCTAGTTGTTATTTTTTTTTCAGATTCAGGGGGTAGCGCGGCCACAAGCTACCTCAGCGCGGGCGCGCCGTACTTCTGACTTTTCAGTGTGGCCGCCCCGCCAGGCAGTGCGGGCGCGCTCTATTTCTGGAAAAGTGGCACAGCCGCCCTGCTTCCTTAGCGCGGGCGCGCCGTGCTACTGTAGTTGGCCCCGAAAATTTTTATTTTCTTTAATTTTTTTGTGCTTTTCTCCTTTCTTTCTTCTTCCTCCATCTACTAATGTACAACAAACTTTGGTTGCCTCCTAAGAAGCGCTTGCTTTACGTTGTTAGCTTGACGTAGAAATACGAGATCAAACGGACAATAAAATGGCACTAACTACCTCGCGGTTTGTCACGTCACCATAGTAATGCTTCAACCTCTGACCATTTACCTTGAATGCTTGGCCCGAATCATTCTCAAAAATTTCCACCGCTCCATGTGGAAACACAGTTTTGACAACAAACGACCCTAACTACCTTGACTTCAATTTCCCAGGATAAAGACGGAGACAAGAGTTAAACAAAAGAACTTGTTGCCCCGGCACAAATGATTTGAGCACTAGACCCCTATCGTGCCATCTCTTGACTTTCTCCTTATACATTTTGTTATTTTCATATGCTTGAAGTCGAAACTCGCCGAGTTCATTCAATTGAAGCATCCTCTTCTTTCCAGCTACATCCAAATCAAGATTCAACTTCTTCAAAGCCGAATACGCTTTATTCTTGAGCTCCACCGGTAAATGACACCCCTTACCATAAACCAACTGAAATGGCGACATTCCTAACGGAGTCTTGTATGTTGTTCTATACGCCCAAATAGCTTCATCAAGCTTCAAAGACCAATCTTTCCTTGACGGACACACAACCTTCTCTAAAATGCGCTTGATCTCTTTGTTAGATACCTCAGTCTGACCATTCATCTGAGGATGATAAGCCGTAGCAATGCGATGATTCACATTATACCTTTGCATCATAGCAGTGAACTTGCGATTGCAAAAATGCGACCCCTCATCACTGATTATGACTCTCGGAGTTCCAAATCTCGTGAATACCTGCTTATGAAGAAAATTAAGCACCACCTTCACATCGTTCATTGGCAACTCCTTGACTTCAACCCATTTTAAGACATAATCGACCACCAACAAGATATACTAATTGTTACAAGATGAGACAAATGGCCCCATGAAGTGAATTCCCCAAATATCGAAGACTTCAACCTCGAGAAGCACATTAAGAGGCATCTCATCCCTCTTGGACATATTACCCACACGTTGACATCAATCACATTTCGAAATGAACTGATAAGCATCTTTAAACAAAGTCATCCAAAAGAAACCTGCTTGAAGAATATGAGCTGCTATCTTTTCTCCACTATAATGTCCTCCATAAGCCGTTGAGTGGCAATCTCGCAAGATCCCCCCCCCCCCCGCCCGTTTTGCTGAATACATCTCCTGATGATTTGGTCAGCTCCTTGTCGAAAAAGATGGCTCATCCCACATATACCACTTCACTTCATGCAGAAACTTCTTTCTTTGAGCATACGACAAGTCGGGAGGAATGATATTACTCACAAGGTAGTTCACAATGTCTACAAACCATGGTTCTTCCTCTTGCACTCCAAATATCTGCTCATCGGGAAAAGACTCATTTATTAATGTCTTATCCAGTGAAGTTACACTTGGATCCTCTGAACGAGAGAGATGATCAGCGACTTGATTCTCAGTAGCTTTTCTGTCCCTGATCTCTAACTCAAATTCCTAAAGCAAAAGAACCCATCTGATCAATCTAGGCTTCGAGTCCTTCTTCGAGATGAGATATCGAATTGCAGCGTGATTAGTGAAAACTGTCACATTCGTCCCAAGCAGATAAGATCAAAACTTCACAAAACCATAGACAATAGCCAAAAGTTCTTTCTCCATAGTAGTATAATTCACTTGAGCACCATTTAGGGTCTTACTAGCATAGTAGACCATATGAAATATGTTGTTCTTTCTCTGCCCAAGAACTGCTCCAACTGCATAGTCACTTGCATCACACATCATCTCAAAAGGTTAACTCCAATCAGGTGCAGTTATGACAGGTTCCGTGATTAAACTCTTCTTTAAGAACTCAAAAGTAGCCAAGCACTCATCATCAATATTGAATGGTACATCCTTCTCCAGAAGATTGCACAAAAGTTTAGAAATTTTTTAGAAATCCTTGATGAACCGCCTGTAAAAGCCCGCATGACCAAGAAAACTGTGAACTCCCTTAACAGAAATTGGTGGGGGATGATGTTCGATAATCCCCACTTTGGATTTGTCCACCTCAAGACCTTTACTAGAGACCTTGTGCCCAAGAATAATGCCCTGTAGAACCATAAAATGACATTTCTCCCAATTGAGAACTAGATTGCTCTCAACACACCTCTTGAGAACGTCGCCTAGATTCTGCAAGCACTAATCAAATTAATTACCAAACATAGAGAAATCATCCATGAACACCTCCATATTCTGACCAATCATGTCAGAGAAGATAGCCATTATGCATCTCTGAAATGTGGCTGGTGCTCCAAATAAACCGAAAGAAACCCTTCTAAAGGTGAAAGTACCAAGTGGACAAGTGAAAGTAGTCTTCTCCTGATCTTCTAGAGCAATGCAAATTTAATTATAGCCAGAATAGCCATCCAGAAGATAGTAGTAGTCATGCCCAACCAATCTGTCAAGCATCTGATCAATAAATGGCAGATGGAAGTGATTTTTTCTCGTGGCCTTGTTCAGCTTCCTGTAATCCATGCAACCTCTCCACCCCGTGACTGTTCGAGCAGGAATGAGCTCATTCTTCTCATTAGCAATGACTGTGATACCTCCTTTCTTTGGTACACACTGAACTAGACTCACCTAAGAACTGTCAGAAATGAGATAGATGTTCCCTGCATCCAGCCACTTAAGAATTTCCTTCTTCACGACTTCCTTCATGATAGGATTTAGTCTTCTTTGTTGCTCAACAATAGGCTTTCTACTTCCTCTAGCAGAATTTTATGCATACAATAAGAAGGGCTGATTCCCTTGATATCTGCTATCGTCCATCCAATTGCCGATTTGAATTCTCTCAGAATTCTCAAGAGTTTTTCCTCATTGCTAACTGAAAGGTCAGATGCAATAATAACAGGCAAAGAAGATGTATCACCTAAAAAAGCGTACCTTAAGTGTTCAGGTAAAGGCTTAAGCTCAAGAGTAGGAGCTTCCTCAATAGATGGCTTGAGGCGCTTAGGAGATTTGTTCAGGTCATCCATTCCAAGAGATTCAAAAGGCATATCCATCTTCCTCTTTCAGGGAGAAGCATTCAGATTTTTAGATATATTTGTGATGTCATGTCTAATATGATTTGTATTTAGTTTTCAGATCTTACTTAACAGGACAAATCAGTACTTAACTGGAAATCAGTACTTATACTGAAGTCAAAACTTAAGATATCAGAACTTAAGTTGTCAGAACTTAAGTTATCAGGAGATATTTATCAGGAGATAATATCAGGACTTAAGGAGGCTTTCAGATAAGGAAGGCGGCTCATTGAAAGGAAATAATATAGGGAGAAACATAAGAAGAGATACGCATGGAGAAGAATTCTATGAAGAATAGAATACTTGGAAGAAAAGATAACTGATTGAAATATATTAAGAAGCAGAATTATATTCGATATCAATTCGAAGATTATCTTGTAACTGTGTCTATATAAACACAGCATAGGGTTTACACTATATGTGTTATCTTAATCGAGTTTATTATTTATTGTAACCCTAGCAGCTCTCGTGATAATTTGTTCATCACTGAGAGAGAACAGTTCTTTGTAACAGAGTTTATTGTGTTAAATAAAATCTGTGTTTTGTTACTTGAGTTCTTATATTTGATTTGATTATAGTAAACACTGTATTCAACCCCCTTCTACAATATGTGTGACCTAACAAGTGCTATCAGAGCCATCTTAACATACATACAGTAAAGATCCAAAAACAAACATGTCTGAAGAAGCACAAACTCCAACCAAGCCCACTAAAACTGAAGAAACTCCAAAGACTCAAATCCATAATCCATATGAGACTATTAGGGTTCCCATACTGAAACCTTCTGAGTATCCCATATGGAATGTGAGGATGTCTATGTTTCTGGAAGCTACAGATCCAGAATACCTTCACAGAATTAATAAAGGACCACATAAGCCAACCAAGCTCTCTGTTATAGTTGCAGATCAGCCAGCACAGACTGTACCAAAGGAGAAAAGTGAATATATAGCTGAAGATATCTCATCTATTACAAAGGATGCAAAGGTAAGACATTTGCTGCACAGTGCTATTGATAATGTCATGTCAAACAGGGTAATTAACTGCAAGACTGCAAAGGAAATATGGGATGCCTTGGAGACAAGATGCCAGGGAACTGATTCAATTAAGAAGAATATGAGGACTATACTCACTCAAGAGTATGAGCACTTTGACTCAAAACCTGATGAGTCATTAACTGGTTTATATGACAGATTTGTCAAACTCCTGAATGATCTGCCACTGGTGGATAAGGAATATGATCTTGAAGATACTAATCTTAAATTCCTTTTAGCTCATTCTGAAAGTTGGGATTTGAAGGCCACAACTATAAGAGACAACTATGCTCTTGATGAAACTACTCTTGATGAAATTTATGGAATGCTCAAAACTCATGAACTTGAGATGGATCAAATAAGCAAGAGGCATGGGAGAATATTAAGAACAGTTGCTCTTAAGGCTGAGGAGGAATCCCCTAAAGTGGCTGTCTCAAAGAAAGGCAAAGGAAAGGCTCTTATCACAAAGTCTGATACTGAGTCATCAAGTCCTGATAGTGATGAGGATTCAGAAACTGAAAGTCTATCTGAGATGGACCCTGATGAGGAGATGATGAAGCTGTGTGCTCTTATAGTGAAAGGAATCACAAAGATTGCATACAGGAAATACAGAAGGGGAAAGAAGTTCTCCAGGAAAGGTGCAAGTTCGGACAAGAAAGGTTTCAGAAAATCTGAAAGGAGGAAAGTCTGACAGAGGAGATTACTCAAATGTCAAATGCTATAACTGTGGTGAGAAAGGCCACATATCTCCTGATTGCAAGAAAGGAAAAAGTGACAAAGGCAAGGCTCTTGTCACAAAGAAGATGAGTTGGAAAGACACTTCAGATTCTGAAAGTGAGGTGAACTATGCCTTGATGGAAAATGCTGATAGCAGTTCTGAAGCTGCTGAGTTAAAGGTACCTCAAATAACTTATGTTTTTCATACTGATGATTTACCGAGTTGAGAAGATATCTTAAAACCATGTTCATTAGTTATAGAGATCAAACTTTAACATGTGAAAGATTAACTTCTTAAAATCTTGCTTATAGAAAGAGGAATGATTATTTAGAAAAAGAGTTAGTTATGTTCCATCAAACTCAAAAAGATAGAGATGATGCTTTCTATGTTAGAGATGAAGTGCTTAAAATGAATGAATCTCTAAAAACTGAGTTAGAAAAGGAAAGAGAGATTATCAGGACTTGGACCAACTCTGGAAGAACAACTCAGAATTTATTAGGTAGTGGAAATTGGAAAGAGGGCTTAGGATATGGAGATGATAAGAATAATAAAGGAACTATAGAAATTGAGCCTATAGTTGTTAAACAAAAGCCAAAGGTAAATCCTGTTAAGTTTGTAGCTGTAAAGTCTGATATTGATAAATCAGAAGTTAAAGAGAAATTAACTTCTGACAAACCAAAATAGGATAAGCCAACTGAAGTTAACATAGACTTAATGACAAAGAAGCAGCTTAAGCATAAGCTGAAAGATGTTAAAAATATAAACAAGGTAAAGTCACCTAAGAAAAATAGGAATGGAAAGGTAGGTATGAATAAAAGCAATGATTATAAGCCTGTTCCTAATGCTCCTAGAAAGAAATGTTATAACTGTGGAAATTCTAACCATCTGGCTTCTTTTTGTAAGAAGAATAAGAACATAAACTCCTTACCTTCAAAATTTGGAGTTAAGAGTCAGTCTGTTAGATATAGGACACAAAATCCTTGTTTTCATTGTGGTAGTTTATGACATTCCATTTATACTTGTAAGGAATATCATAGTTTGTACTATGATTATTATCAAATCAAACCTTCTTTAAAGAAAGTTAGCATTATTCCTTCTAGTATAAGTTTTGATATAAAGTCTGATATTGCAAATTATGATAAGAAAACAGTTAACATAAACTCTTATGCTAAATCCGCTGCAAATGTTAACAAACTTAATAAGGCCAAAGGATCCAAGCAAGTCTGGGTCCTTAAAACTAATCATTAGTGGTCTTTGTGATTGCAGGGCAACAGGAAAAACATCATAGTTCTGGACAGTGGATGTTCAGGACATATGACTGGAAATAAAGCCATGCTATCAGACTTTGTGGAGAAAGCTGGCCCAGGTGTTTCTTATGGAGATGGAAACATGGGAAAAACTCTGGGATATGGCAATATCAATTTTGGGAATGTCATCATTGAAAAGGTAGCTCTAGACTCAGGACAATTTGCTGAGGTTAGTCAAATCTATGACAGAGATTATCTTGTGGATTTCTTTGAAGAACACTGTGAAGTTGTAAGCAAATCTACAGGAAAATTTGTTCTGAAAGGATACAGGCATGGTAACATTTATGAAGCCAAGCTTTCAACAAGTACTGATGGTTCTGCAATCTGTCTGTTAAGTAGAACATCAATTGAAGAAAGCTGGAATTGGCACAAGAAACTCTCTCATTTAAATTTTAACAATATAAATGAACTAGTCAAGAAAGATCTTGTGAGAGGACTGCCAAAATCAGTATTTGCTCCTGATGGCCTTTGTGATTCATATCAAAAGGCAAAACAAAGAAAATCTTCATTCAATAATTAAAGTGTTGTCGGGCCGTCAGGTAGAACGGAACCCGTCTTAAAAGGGATTAAAGTGTTTGAATGTGAACTATTTGTTGTTATGTAAAATGGAAATGTTTAAGTAAGTATTATATTCTAGTGACGTATCAGTTGGTCTAAAAAATTGATTGTGAAGCGTAATTGAAACGCTTAGCGTCGGGCCGTCAAGCAGAACGCGACCCGATACGCGAAAAGGGGAATACTAATAATAATAATAATAATAATAATAATAAGGAAAATTTGTGATCGAGTATGAGTCGTGATGCGTGAATATGTGTTATTGCTTGGAAATATGCTTGCTTATATGCTCTTCTGATTTTTAAATGATTTTAAAGGGTTTATTTGATTTAAAATAAGGTTTATTGGACCATTAAATACTTTTATAAAATTATCCGAGTATGTTCAAGGTGTGAAAGTTGTTTTATTATCTTTAAAATAGTCCTAGAGACTTCATAAAAATGATAGATGGATTTATTTCATGATCGGTGTATTTTAAAATGATTTTATCGAGTTATAATTCTATTTTGAGCGCAATCTTGTAAAATCCGTATTAAATAAACCGTACGCTCAAAAATTATTTTAAAAATATGGCTAAAAATCTAATTTCGAGATTTACATTCTAAAATTATTATCCGTATCAATTCCATCTTTTCCGAGAGAGATATTTACTAATCAAATTCATTTTTGGAAAAGAATAAAGAATGATTTGGAAATGTAATTACATAATTACTAAACTACCCTTCTTTAGTAGTATATAAACCCCACCCACCCACCCCCTTTCTTTCTTTTTCTCACCCCGAACTCTCTCTTTTCTCTCATTTCTCTCTCTCTCTCTCTCTCCCGGGACTTCTCTCTCTCTCACTCTCGGTACTCTCTTTCTTCAATCATTCCCTTATTCTTCATCATTTTTCGACTGTAAAAACATGGTTATGTGAGATTTTGCTTCATCTATCTGGATATATAGATGCATGTTGCTACCTCCAAAGTTTTTGAAAAATCGAAAGTTAGATTTTGGTGGTTTTGATTCGGTTCTCATGAAAACAAAAAGGGTTTTGGTTTTTAAATGATTTGGAATGATGATATGTACTTGCATGTGTGTATTTGTTCTTAAAATTGGTGGTTGAAGGTTGGAACCCACCGAGTGGGGGCACCACCGTGAAGCTACCACCACCGGTGATGAACTCCGGTGAACAGGTGGTGAGTGATGACGTTAAAAACTGAGCTCTAGTATCCTTAAACTAACTTTATGTGTTTGCATGTGGTGTTTTACTTAAAAATGAATGGAATTTTGATTTCAAAAGTTATTAAGTTGATTTTTGTTGATTTAAATGGTTATGGATGATTGTTTTAGAAAATATTGAGAAATTAGATTAATTGATGGTTCAAAGAATCGAATTAAAAGTTACATGTGTTGTTTTGCTTGAAACCCGAGTGGTTCTTGATTATTAAGTTGATTTTGATGATGTAAATTGTTTATTGTTGATTGATTGTAGAGATTATTGAATAAATAGATTGAGTTGTGGTTTAAGAATCCCAAATGATGCATGCATGTCTTGATTGTTGGAAATCTCGAGTGTTCTTGCTTGTTCTTAAGACATTAAGTCGAACTATGTGTTCAAATGAATGATCAACCATGTTTAGGTTTTAATTTGTGATTAAATGGATTGTAGAGATAAATTGGATTTGGTTTTGGAAGAAGTATCAAATGCATGTTAAGTTATAGTTTTGCATGTAAAGATTTAAGCTAAAAATGATGTAAAATGATGAGTGAAGGCTTGATCTCAAGTTTATATGTGATTTTATTAATTTCTTTTCATTGCTTGATGTTTGATTGTGTTTTGTGTTAAAGTCGAATGGTTTTTAAGTATTAAAGTGATTGATTTGATTCCAATACCTTGCCAAGTGATTGTATGAGAGATTTCCAAAAGTTATGTAATTTAATTGTTTGTTTTGGTTCGACTTAAATGATATAAAAGGAAGGATTGAGTTATCTTGTTATGAGGTTATATAATTGATATGATAACTCGAGTATAGAGTTTGAATATAAGGATTATATGCTATATGTCATATTTGCATCACAATATGTTATTCAATGACTATTTGGTTAAAGTATATAAGTTTTGGTTTAAATGTGCTTTATGAGTATATATATACTCTTAGGGTTTCTCGATAAGGGTTAATTGTTAAGCGTTCTGGGAACGTCGAGTGAGAATCTAATTAGGGTTTAATTGTTGGATTGTAGATTCGGAGCGTGAAGGCATTTGGGCTAGGAAAGGGAAAAGTGTACTAGGTGGCAGTAATTCAATTTTGTGAAATAGGAAAGCGAATTTAGGCAAGTAACTATGTTTATTTGTGTAAAATGTTTATAGAGAGGATATTGTTCATTCCATGATAGAGTATTAAACTTTTATAGCACTTGTGCACCTAATATTGATTCTTGAGATATCCTGGCATTGTCATTGTAAACCTGTTATTGATATGATTATTGTTCAAACCTTATAGAAACCATTTTTATTCATATCTTGATCACCTATTTATACCTTGAATTCTTGTTAATCATATAAGAACCTTTATGAACCCCTTGCGTAATAATCCTTCATCCCTTTGTAATCTTATCTATGATGATCCTTAGAACTGCTATGATTCCCTAACTTGTATACCTTGTGATCATTTGATCAAGATCCCTAGCATTGAACTTTGCTTATCTTTGATTCATTCACTTTCTTTGAATCCTTGAAATTGAACTTAAGAATGAGTTTCGACTTGAAAGAGTCTGAATGATTTCATATTCTCGGTAATGATAAAATGAACTTAGTAAAAACCTTTCTTTTCCAACACAAGGTTTTCCAAATGAATTCCTGATGGATCGGATTGAGACGTAAGAGACTAGTCGGAGTAGTCCAGTCATATAAGAGGCTAGTGGGGCTAGTCCAATTTAAGGCTAAAATTATGCCATAGGTACCTTAAAGACCAGATGGAGGTCGGTACGGGCTGATCACCCGTATTATTATTATGAATTGAAAGTTAAAGTAGTCCAATCAAGGGTTCCATATCATTTAAAGAGAAATTGAATTCCTTATTCAGTAATTGATTCTTTCAAAATGAAATGGCTTATAATTTTCTGAAAAGAGAGTTGATTGTGATATTGAGTAGCATACAGTTTGTGAACCCTGATTCTTATTTTGATAATATTATCAATCATATAATTGATTCCCAGAGTTGAATAGATTCTTGCTTTCCACTTGAAAGATCCTTTGAGATCCTGTTAATGATTTGTGATGAATGTTGGCTTTCACCCTATCTTGAGATTTGAATCCTGAAATCTCAGATCTTTCTTCATAACCCTTCCATAGCCGAAAGACAGAAATCTGCCACCTAGAGATATTAAATTAGAATGCCTTAAAAACAGTAATGGTATATTGTGGATATTGTATCGTAGAACTGTCATATAGTTACTTGCTGAGTTTTATAATCATATGTTTGCTTTGTTCTAACCATGGAAGTTAAGCAAGAGGATGGCCAGACTTAGGCGCACTACTCGTAAGAGCGTACCTGGTGGTCCCTATCATGTTGTAGGCTTCCAGATGCCAGAGCAGGTAGTACAGGTTATGTGTGAGCAAGCACTTAGTCAGAAAGTTATAAAGATACGATGGGTTATCTATCGGTTCCAAGTCGGAATCGATTATGTAAATTTGGTGTTATTTTGGGTTGTAATTTATATATTTTGGTTGGTAATTGTAATCTTGTCTCAAACTTTATCATGTTTGATCCTGTTAGTAGTTAATCGGGGCTTATGCATATTTTATTATAGTTTATTGTTGTGTGGATTCTCATTACCTAACCCCGAGATTAAGGGTGTCACATGTTGGTATCAGAGCTACAGGATCTAGTCCCTGAGACAAGTTAGGAAAAGGGTATTTTAGGTATATATCTTGTGACGCCCTCCAAACCCGGGTCAGAAGTTTGGGGTCCACACACACACCTTATTTATAACCTGTTTATAACAATAAGAAAAATAATTGACCATAATGCTAATACACGATTACGCGTATCTAGGTAAATAAAAAGTAATCTCTCTCTTCAGATTCCTATTCCCAATGTAAATACTCAAGTATTACAAGATACTTGCATCAGTAGCTAACCCATTTAAGCAATTAAAAGATATTACACTATCTCACTGTATAATTAAAATCCCGTTTAACAATTTATTTCGAACGAGTTCAAAATAATCAATAAAGTATAACAATCTATCAAGTTTTGATCATTATTAGTATTTTAATTACAACTATAGGGACTTGTCAGTCAAAACTAGGTTGACCAATATCAGAATTTATCAACTACTGACAGAACCTATTAGTCAAAACAAGTTTAACTAATAACATAGCATGTAATCATGATCAGTAGTTCAATATGCAGTTTTCACATAAAATTATTTATCATAATTTGCATGTTATCATGGCATCAACATTTAGCACAATAATCTGTATCTAACATGTACTGACACATAATAAGATACCATGATTCAATATATTAGCAGACTTAATTGTCAGAGTTTGAGAATTGTCCTGAAATCATTCCCAATTCATTCACCAATCTTTTGAATGTAGCTTCACAAAGAGGTTTGGTGAATATATCTGCTACTTGTTGATCTGTTGGAACAAAGACCAATTCCACTGTACCAGCTTCCACATGTTACCTACTGAAATGGTACCTGATACTAATGTGTTTAGTCGTTGAATGTTACACTGGATTTTCTGTCATTGCAATAGCACTTTGATTATCACGATATATAGGAATAAAAGAATAGTCCAACCCATAATCCAGCAGCTGATTCTTCTTCCATAAAATCTGAGCACAACAACTTCCTACAGTAAGGTATTCTGCTTCTGCAGTTGATGTGGAAATTGACTTTTGTTTCTTGGTATACCAAGAAACCAATCTGCCACCAAGAAATTGGCAACTTCCAGAAGTGCTTTTCCTGTCTATTTTGTATCCAGCAAAATCAGCATCTGAATATCCAATTAACTTAAAGTCTGAATCTCTAGGATACCATAATCCCAGATTTATGGTGCCTTTGAGATACTTAAAACTTCTTTTCACAGCTAATAGATGAGGTTCTCTAGGATCAGCTTGGAACCTTGCACAGAGACATGTAGCGTACATGATATCAGGTCTACTAGAAGTCATATATAGGATTGAGCCAATCATACCTCTGTAGTTAGTTATATCTACTAACGAACCAGTATTTAAATCTAACTTGGTTGTAGTGGTCATGGGAGTTGATGTAGTTGAGCAGTCTTGCATTCCACATCTTCTGAGTAAATTCCTGGTGTATTTGGATTGATTTATGAAGATCCCTTCATCAATATGTTTAACTTGTAACCCCATAAAATAACTCAACTCTCCCATCATACTCATTTGATACGTGGACTGTATTATCTTTGCAAATCTCTCACAGAGTTTATCATTAGTAGATCCAAAAATGATATCATCAATATATATGTACTAATAACAAGTCCTTACCATGGTGTTTATAAAGAGAGTTTTATCAATTATACTTCTTCTGAAACCACTCTCTAGCAGAAATAGAGCAAGTGTTTCATACCAGGCTCTTGGAGCTTGCTTCAGTCCATAGAGTGCTTTATCCGGTAAGTAGACATTATCTGGACACCTTGGATCAATAAACCCTGGAGGTTTTTCAACATAAAATTCCTCTTCGAGTTCTCCATTTAATAATGCACTATTCACATCCATTTGGAACACCTTAAACTTCTTATGAGCAGCATAGGCAAGAAAGATTCTTATTGCCTCAAGCCTTGCAATTGGAGCAAATGTTTCATCATAATCAATTCCTTCTTGTTGTGAGTAACCCTTTGCAACCAGTCGTGCTTTATTCCTTGTAACAATGCCCTCACTGTCAGATTTGTTTATGAACACCCACTTTGTGCTAACTACAAATATGTTCTTTGGTCTTAGCACAAGAGTCCAAACTGTGTTCCTTTAGAATTCTTTGAGCTCTTCTTGCATTATTGTGACCCAGACAGCATCTTGCAGAGCTTCTTCAACCTTCTTAGGTTCAGTTTGAGATAGAAAAGAATGGTAGAGACATTCATTCGAAGTGGTTTTTCTTGTTTTTACACCACTGCCAGGGTTTCCAATGATCAAGTCAGGTGTGTGTGACTTACACCATTTTCTTGCAGATGGAAGTGGACTCCTTGAAGACGAACCTCCCCCTTGATCCTTGAACTCTCTGTTATTTCTTTGATTAGTACCACTATCATTTCCTGATGCTCCCCCTGAATCAGTGTTCCCATTATTATCAGTATTTGACTCATCAGGATTTAAGTATGATGAGTCTTATGATATTTCTCCTGATGTCTCTTGAGTTGAATCACTTATAAAAGTATCTGGATTTGAATCATGTTGCTCCCCCTCGACATATGCTTCATCGTTAGAAGTATTTCCACTATTTTGTGGAACCTCAGATCTTTGAGTGATATCAGGACTTACTGCATCAGAGTTAGGATTTAAAAGTTCAGCATAAGGTACTTTATTTTTAAATCTCAATTTGTCATGGTCATCTGCATCTTCTAGACCTGTTATCTTCTTATCATCAAAAGATACATGTATAGATTCCATGACTGTACTTGTTCTTAGATTATAAACTCTGAAGGCTTTTGTGGTCAATGGATAACCCACATGAATTCCTTCATCAGCTTTCAGATCAAACTTGGTCAGCTGCTCCGGATGAGTTTTGAGAACAAAACACTTACAGCCAAAAATATGAAAGAACTTTAAATTTGGCTTTTTTCCCTTCACCATCTCAAATGGTGTTTTTCCATGCTTGTTGATCAATGTTGCATTTTGTGTAAAGCAAGCAGTTTGCACAGCCTCAGCCCAGAAGTATTGCAATCTTGCTTCCTCTAGCATGGTTCTTGCATCTTCTATCAGAGTTCTATTCTTTCTTTCAATAACTCCATTTTGTTGTGGAGTTCCAAGAGCAGAAAACTCTTGTTTTATCCCCTTGAGCTTGCAGAACTCTTCCATAGAGCTATTCTTGAATTCAGTTCCATTATCAATTTTGATGATCTTCACTTTGTATGTTGATCCTCTTTCCATCTCCCTCACATGATCAAGAAGAATGGATGGAGATTCATCCTTGGTGTGTATAAAATACACCCATGTGTATCTTGTATATTCATCAACAATTACGAGTGCATGCCTCTTCTTGGCAATTGACAAAACATTCACTGGTCCAAAAAGATCAACATGAAGTAGATGATATGGTTCAAGAATGGAGGATTCAGTTTTACTCTTGAAAGAAGTTTTCCTTTGCTTGACTTTCTGGCATGAGTCACATATGCCATCAGGAGTAAAAATTGCATTGGGTAATCCTCTCACAAGATCTTTCCTCACAAGTTCATTGATGTTGTTAAGTTGAGGTGAGAAATTCTTTTATGCCAATTCCAGCTGTTTTCCATAGATGCTCTACTAAGTAGACAAACTTTTGAATTATCAATACTTGTAGAGACCCTGGCTTTATAGAGATGACCATATCTCACACCATTCAATACAATCTTGTCATCGGAATTACTCACAATTTTATAATGCTCCTTATAGAAGTTGACATGGTAACCTCTATCACAGATTTGACTCACACTGATCAGATTATGCTTGAGTCCCGCAACTAGAGCTATATTTTCATTGATGACATTTCCAACTTTGATTTTTCCATATACCAAGGTTTTTCCTAAGTTTCCATCTCCATAAGAAACGCTTGGGTCAGCCTTCTCCTTAAATTATGATAGCAGGGATTTATAACCAATCATATATCATGAGCATCCACTGTCCAAGACTAGAGCATTCCTCCTGTCACCCTGCAATCAGTAATTTGAATCAATTAGTGTTTTTAAGGACCCAGACTTGTTTGGATCCTTTGACCTTTTTAACTCTGTTAACATATGGAGCAGAAGACTTCTTATCAGAGTTTATGTTAACAACCTACTATCAGTATTTATACATGCAGAAACAGATTTTGCTTTAATTAAAGAGGGTTTCAGTTTATAATAATCATAATACAAACTGTGATACTCTTTACATGTATAAATAGAATGTCAAACACTTCCGCAATGAAAACAAGGACTCGGTGGTTTATATCTAACTGTTTTATTCCTAAACTCTGATTTGGAAGAAACAACGTTTATCTTTTTATTCTTCTTGCAAGAGTTAGCAAGATTATTAGTGCTACCATAGTTTGAACAAGTCTTTCTAGGTGCATTATGTGGGATTACATAATTTCCATTCTTATTAACACCTACCTTGCCATTCCTATTTTTCCTAGACCTTTTCCTCTTGTCTTTCATGTGTAGATCCTTCAGCTTTTTCTTAAGCTGGTTCTGAGTCATTGAACCAATATTTACTGAATTTGTGTGAACTTATTCACTCTTTTCAGTAATTAACTTTTATCTAGGTGTTGAGGTTGTACCTTCCTCATGAATTGACTTAACGGTATTAGCACTAGAATTAAACTTAATGGTCTTTATTTGAACTTTGTTCAGTTTGACCTTGCTATCAGTTTTTATTGGTTATGTTCTCTCAGTTTCTTTTCCACTTTTCTTATCAGAATTAGATCTAGGTGAATATCCTAATCCTGATCCCCAATAATCATTCTCTATTATTTCCTGAGTTGACTTTCCTGAGTTAGTCCAAAGTTTAATGAATTCTCTTTGTTTTGCTAACTCCTTCTCTAGATAAGCATGTTTTTCTAACAATTTTTCCTTAACATAAATAACATTATCTCTTTCTTTTTAAAATTTCTAGCATGGAAAGAAACTCAATTTCTAGATGATCATTCCTTTTCTTTAACACAAAGTTTTCACTCTTGATTCTATTATTCTCTAAGATTTGATCCCTAAAACTATCATGCAGAGACTTAAGAAATAAACTTAATTCATAGATATCATCAGTATCAAAAGCAAGAGTAGTCTGAGGTACCTTTAATTTAGCATTGTTATCCTCAGCATCAGCTTTTTCCATGAGAGTATAATTGACTCCATCATCTGAATCTGATGGATCATCCTAGTTTCCCTTCCTTGAGATCAAGGCTTATTTCTTCTCAGCTCTCGGTTTTCTGCAGTCAGCTGTAAAGTGTCCAATTCCATCACAGTTGTAATATCTCTCTTTTGACTTGTCAAGTTTTCCAGATCTGGATTCCTTCCCATCAATATTTCTCTTGTTGTTCCTCTTATCAGAGTTTGAGGAAATGGAACCTCTGGAAAATCTTCTCCCTTTCCTGAAGTTCTTGTAGACCATATTCTTGAAGATTTTTGTGGCGCCCTCCAAACCCGGGTCAGAAGTTTGGGGTCCACACACACACACCTTATTTATAACCTGCTTATAACAATAATAAAGATAATAATAATATACAGTGACCCTACTTACCAACTACCACGGACCGCAACAGGTTAAAGTATGCACACAAGCCACACACACACACACTTATATTACAAAATCCCAAATCCCAACTATTCAAACTTATAACTGAATATTAAATATTATTACAAACTTCATAAACTTAAACTATTCCGAAAGCTGTCAGCTAGCTTAACTCGATTAACCTGGACCCCTAGCTCTCGCACTGGATTGGGGATCCTCGCTACTAATAGGTTCCTTCTTAACTGGAAAAGAATATAAACAACATCGCACAAATGAGCTAACTAGCTCAGCAATTCACATTGACAAGACTGAGAATAATGATCATCAAGTGAAAAGAGTTAGTGTATCAAGTGAACAATGATTAATGATTTAGAATTGGATATTATATTTTCATTTTAAAAACCAAGGTTAGGCTGCTGATCAGTCACGCACTAACCCCGAGCAAGGCACACAGCTCTGCTTTACTTACTCGATCCAAGGCACACATTGGCCTAACTTGACCACCAATCTGGTCTGACCACGAATCTGATCCATAATTTTATAAAAAAATCCAATTCTAATATAATAACAGAATAAACAAAGCAAAGCAATAAACAAAATCATAAGCAACATTGGATGTTCAATAATAAGATGGTTCAAATCTTCACAAATGAAATATGGCCATCAAATGGTGAAAGAAATGGATACCAAAAGAATCAAAGTTTCAAGGTTATAAGAATTTGGTCTTTCAGAGCGCAAGGTATAATGGTTTGAATATGTAAGCAATCTGATTCAGTGTTTGGTATTTAGTTTGCATGTATTTGTGGAGTAGTATCGTATATCTGTGGTTTATATTCGGGTATTCAACAATCAATGGTTCAGAAAGAATAAGGTTTACGGTTCAAAGATCAATAACTGGAATCAAGGTTTAGGGTTCAGTGCTTCAAAGCACTTGCAATATAAAACAGAACTATCAATAATCTACAATATATCTCGATAAAGTTCAGAACACTTTCCTGGTACTAGCTTGCTATACTTCACCAATTTCCAATCACAATCTCCTACTCCTCGACTATCTGTTTCCCTTTCCTATGCCTTGCCTCTTCTGCTCACATAACATAAGTATCTATCAATACTCAACTCATACGATTATATTTGGTATACACTTCTATCTACCCTTCGTTTTACCCAAATCCGACTAACAGATTGAAAGTTATGCTAAAAATAAGTAAACACTGAACATATAGACCGACAGTCAAACAAACAAGTCACATATAGCACATAGCACGTCAAACAACCCATGAAATTTCATTTATAAAGAAGTCTCGGGTCATAAACAGTCTTTCGGGTATTTAATATGATTTTTAAAACATTTTTAGGAGTCAAAACGGGTCGTTGGATAAATTTTAAAGCAATAAACAAGGTTCAGTTGGCCAAATCTGGCTTTAAATTAATTTTATAATAATTATCGAGCCATGAAAATAATTTAAAATAATAATTTAAAGCTCGAAACTATTTTTCGGAATTTTTAAATCATTTATAAATAATTAAATCTAATTAAATAATTAATTAAAATCAATTAATAATTAATTAAATCAATTAATCAATTAATTTTCAAATTAATTGACCAATTAATCAATTAGTTATTAACTAAAATTAATTAACTAATTAATTCAGATTTATTTTTGAATTAAAAATAATTTTTGGAATTAACATAATAAGTTTTGGAATTTTCAGTAATTAAAAATGAATTTTTATAACTAAAATAAATAGGAAATATGATTTTTAAATATATTATAAACAGGAATCCCTTATTTTCAAAATTTACAAACTACAAGGACCAAACTTCATCGTTCTTAAAAGTATGGGTACTAAACTGTAATTTTCACAGGGTTCGCCGAAAAACACCACTATCTCGCCGGAGAAGACGATCCTGGGATGCTCAGGCCACCACCACCTCCAGATCACATCTACACCATACCAGGAACACAACCATGCCATCAATTCATTTTAATAATCCCTGAGTTGGCCGGAAATTGGCCGGGAAGTTCGCCGGTTTCCGGCGAGCTCGACGTAAACTTCAAATGACAACTCCCTCCTCTACAGACCTCGTCGATTTGCAAGACTTATACGAATCGATTGAAAATTTCATAAGGAACACAACCCACCCCTCTAGAACATCTATCTATGCCGAAATAAGAAACCCCCAAATTCAATCAAGAACATTCAAACGAATTATAAACCCTAATTTCAAAATTCAAAAATCAAACTCAATTTTGAACATGTTATTGAACTCCAAATCAGTCATATGACATATCAAAATCATCAGGAAAACAAGCTCTACATCATGCAAGCATCAAATCATTCAAACAATCATCCGTACAAAAATTCATATTTTTAATCAAAATAATTCAAAAATAAATAAAAATATATAAAATCAACCTTTGATTCTGCAGTAAAACGAGTTCTGGAATCTGATAGTACTCATCAAACCCTTCGATTTGGTTACTCGAGCTTTCCAAACAAAGATCAATAACACCTTCAAAAGATGGTTTGATTTTCAGAAGATTTTATAAATATATGAATTTTCTCTGTAAAATTCTATAATTACTGTTTGCAAATGATTTTCGGTACGAAATAAAATACGGTAAAGGCTATTTATAATTACGGAAAATTAGTATCCCGTTGGATAATTCCAGATATAAAATAGTACGTTTATTTATAAAAACAGATCCAAACGGTACTGGTTTTCGGGATAATTAACCAAATCAGTACAATTTATACTACGGTCTTGGTCTCAGCGCCTGGTTACACGTATTACGAGGTGATAATTATAATAGTTTAATAAAAAGATCACGTTTATCAAAAATACGAGTTTTATTGATTTACCGAAACGAATTTTGTATCGAAAATATTGCGCCGGGACCCGCACAGGACAAATCGTACACCGGATCGAAAAAGTCGAAACATGGAAAATGCTCGGAATATTGCAATTAGGTTAGGAAGGAGTTCTTGGAAGAGTTTCGGGTTATAAAAACGTAAAAACGGGTGAAGTCGGCTGATTCCCGATTATATAAAATAGTTTATAATTACTCGGAAAAAGAATTTATAAAATCCATAAATTTCCTATAAAATCATAAATCAACATAAAAATAAATAGGAAGATATGACAATTATCTATATTTTATTTTGGACATATAAATATTAAAATACTTAATTTATATTATTTTTAAACATCCAAACACATATACCCCTTAATAAATAATTTACAGAATAAATACTAAACATGCATAATATTTATTTATTAACAAAAATAATTACACGATATATCCCAGATATTACATCCTTCCCCCTTAAAAGGATTTTCTCCTCAGAATCTCCTAAGAAAACAAATGAGAGTACTTTTCTCTCATATCACTTTCTAACTCCCAGGTTGACTCTTCAACCTTTGGGTTCCT
This sequence comes from Apium graveolens, assembly GCF_009905375.1. NCBI lineage: Eukaryota > Viridiplantae > Streptophyta > Magnoliopsida > Apiales > Apiaceae > Apium > Apium graveolens. Next base: position 71,615,478 of record NC_133647.1, read on the forward strand.
CCACAGTACTCTGACTAACTTTACCACTTTATTTCTTAACATTTTCTCTCTTTCTTCTAGAATCTCTATCGGACTCTCTACATACGATAAATCTGCTTGAAGCTCTATTGGCTCGTATTCAATTACATGCCTGGAGTCTGGATTATACTTCTTAAGCATCGATACGTGAAAAACATTGTGAATGTGCTCCATGTGCGGAGGTAACGCCAACTCGTAAGCTACTTTGCCAGCACACTTTAGAATCTCAAAAGGTCCGACATATCTAGGGCTCAGTTTTCCTTTCTTCCCGAATCTTGTCAATCCTTTCCACGGTGATACTTTCAGTAATACCATATTTCCTTCTTCGAATTCCATATCTTTCCTTGATTGATCTGCATACTTCCTTTGACGGTCTTGTGCTGCTATCAATCTCTTCTGGATAACTTCAACAACTTCCTTCATTTGTTGCACTAATTCAGGTCCAAGTATTTTGGGTTCTCCTACTTCGTCCCAATATACAGGTGATCGACATTTGCGTCCAGAAATAGCTTCATAGGGTGGCATCCCAATACTGGCATAATAACTGTTATTGTAAGCAAATTCTGCCAAGGGCAAATGCTCATCCCAACTTCCTTTGAAATTAATATCACAAACATGTAACGTGTCTTCGATTGTCTGGATTGTTCTTTCACTCTGGCCGTCCGTCTGTGGATGGTAAGCCGTACTCATATTCAGTCTCGTTCCCAAACATTCTTGAAAACTTTTCCAAAATCTCGAATTAAATCTCGGATGTCGATCGGATACGATAGACACAGGAACTCCATGACGAACTACGATTTCTTTCAGGTACATATGGACTAATTTGTCTAATGAAAATCTTTCATTTATAGGCAGAAAATGAGCTGACTTGGTAAGTCTGTCCACTATAACCCAAATGGCATCATGATTGGCTATTGTTCTTGGTAATCCGACTATGAAATCCCTGGCAATATGCTCTCACTTCCACTCTGGAATCTCTAATGGCTGCAACAATCCACTTGGTCTCTGATGTTCTGCTTTAACTCTCTGACATGTATATCTGCTAACCCATTCCACAATCTCCCTCTTCATATCTGGCCACCAATAATTTTCCTTTAAATCTCTGTACATCTTGGTACTCCCTGGATGGATTGAATACCTTGAATTATGAGCTTCCTGTAAAATTTCATTCTTCAACTCCGTCACTGGTGGAATCCAAATTCTAGAAGAAAACCTAAAAATACCTTAATCGTCCTTTTGCGTGCACAATTCCTCTCCTATCAAACGATTAATGTCCTGATCCATTATCTCTGCTTGACACTTCCTTATCTTTTCTAACAACTCCGGCTGGAAAGCCATACTATACGCTTTTGCTTCATCAGACTTGCAAACTCTGATTTCCAATTCCACTTTCTTAAATTCCTTGTATATCTCTTCGGGTACTGATAACACATTCAACTTTTATTTCTGACTTAACGCGTCCGCCACAATGTTTGCTTTACCGGGATGATAGTTAATCGTGCAATCATAATCCTTAATCAACTCTAATCATCTTCTATGTCTCATATTATAAGCTCCTTCTGTGTGAATATGTACTTTAAGCTTTTGTGATCCGTATAAATCTCGCATTTCTCTCCATATAGATAATGTCTCCAAATCTTCAAAGCGAATACTATGGCTGCTAGCTCCAAATCATGAGTAGGATACTCCTGTTCGTGTGGTTTCAATTTCCTTGACGCATACATAATAACCTTATCGTGTTGCATCAGAACGCATCTGAGTCCTTTATAAGAGGCATCGCTATAGATTACGAAATTCCCTTGATCATCTGGAAGTGACAAAACGGGTGCTGTAATTAATCTTTGCTTCAATTCCTGAAAACTTTCTTCACATTTATCATTCCATATAAACTTTTCATTCTTCCGTGTAAGCTTCGTCAATGGTGTTGCAATCCTTGAGAAATTTTGAACGAATCGGTGATAATATCCCGCTAATCCCAAGAAACTTCTTACCTTTGTTGGTGTTTTCGGTCTTTCCCAATTTGTAATTGCTTCAATCTTCGCTGGGTCCACTTTGATCCCTTCATTACTGACTATGTGTCCTAAGAACTGAACTTCCTATAACCAAAACTCACACTTTGAAAATTTAGCATATAACTTTTTTTCCTTAAAATCTCCAAAGCTGTTCTCAAATGTTTTGCATGATCCTCTTCTGTCTTTGAATAAAACAAAATATCATCTATAAACACAATAACAAACTTGTCCAAGTATTCCTTGAAAATTCTTTTCATCAGGTTTATGAATGCTGCCAGGGCATTGGTCAATCCAAATGACATCACTAAGAATTCATAATGTCCATACCTTGTTCTGAAAGTTGTCTTTGGTATATCCTCTGGCTTGATCTTTACTTGGTGATATCCCGATCTCAAATCGATCTTGGAGAAGTACTTGGCTCCTTTTAATTGGTCGAACAAATCATCAATCCTTGGCAATGGATACTTGTTCTTGATTGTAAGCTTGTTGAGCTCTCAATAGTCGATACACAGTCTCATGCTCCCATCCTTCTTTTTGACAAATAGTACCGGTGCACCCCATGGGGATACACTGGTTCTGATTACTCCTTTCTCTAACAACTCTTGCAATTGCTTTGCTAGTTTCTTCATCTCAACGGGTGCCATTCTGTACGGGGTCTTGGATACTGGTTCCGTTCCAGGTGCTAAGTCGATCGCAAACTCAATTTCTCTGTCTGGAGGAAGTCCTGGTAACTCATCGGGGAACACGTTTGGGAATTCATTGACTACTGGAATATCTTCAAGTTTTTCTGGCTCCTGACTTCTATTAATCACATATGCAACGAAATGCTCGCATCATTGTCGTAGTAACTTTTTAGCTTGGATCATTGTTAAGAACTTCTTTACTTGCTTCTGGCCCTTAAACGTTACTATCATTTTGTCTAGCATCTTTACCATTACCTTCTTATTTCAACAATCTATCTGGGCATCGTGCTTAGATAATCAATCCATTCCTAATATAACGTCAAACTCTCCTAGCTTAAATGGTATCAAGTCCACACAAAGCTTATTACCAGAAATCTCAATCTCACAATTCCCACAAACTTGATTAACAGATATACATTCTTGATTTGCTAATTCCACAGTCATTATTTCATTTAAATACTCAATTGGACAATTTAACTTATTAACAAAATCTTGTGAAATAAATGATCGAGTTGCCCCTAAATCTATTAACACTTTGGCACATAAAGAATTCACATTAAGTGTACCTGCCATGACATCAGTATCCTGGATAGCGTCCTTCACGGACATATCAAAAACTCTAGCCTTTGGAGTCTCATTTACTGCTGGAGTAGATCCCATTATCCTCAATGCATTACTGACTGGGGCTGGTGTCTTGCAATCCCTGGCTATATGTCCCGGCTTCCCACATTTAAAGCATATAAATCCAATAGCTGGAACCTTAATTGCTGGATTTCGGGTAGGCTGATCCTTGTTTACTGGTTCTCTCGCTGGCTGATTGCGGCACTCCCTCGAATAGTGCCCTTTCTGATTACACTTGAAATAAACTACATTTAACTTATTACAAACTCCTCCATATTTCTTCCCACATACCTGACAATCTGGAAAAGTTAACCTCAAATGATTTGGCTGATTCATATTGACTGGACGGTTGCCTTGACCTCCGTCGCCTGCATTTTGATTTTTGAAATTAAAATTTCTCCCTAGCTAAAACTTGCCCTTCTTAAAATTTGGAAACTTCCCTGGTTGTGACTGTCCTTCATTTCCTTTAAATTTCCTCTTCTTACTTTCTTTTTCTGTCTGGGACATCTCACTCTTAGTTTCTGCAATCATGGCCTTCTGTACAACTCCTGCATAGGTATTCAATTCAAATATGGCTACCTTCCCTATGATCCATGGCTTCAGACCTTGCTGGAATCTCTTGGCATTCTTCCTGTCAGTATCTACATATGATGGCACATACCTTGACAACTCTTCAAACTTACTTTCATAATCAGCTACAGACATATTTCCTTGCTTTAGCTCTAAAAACTTCAGCTCCATCTGATCCTGAACAAACTAGGGAAAATACTTTTCTAAAAACAATTCTTTGAACCTCTCCTAATTAATAACATATGTACCTTCCAATGTCTTCACAGTCTCCCACCAATAGGTGGCCTCGTTCCTCAAATAATAACTTACAAACTCCACCTTATGTTCTTCCTTCACTTTAACTAAAGCAAACGACTTCTCTATTTCCTTTAACCAAACATTCGCTTCAATCGGATCTAAGGAACCCTTGAATTCTGGAGAGTTTACCGCCTGAAAAGTTTTGAAAGTTACCTGGGGATTAATTTGTCTTTGTTGTTGTTGAGTCAGGTGAACTGTTTGTTGAGCCAAGATTTGAAGAATCTGGGCTATTGATGGGTCTATGGGTCCTGGGTTTGCATTCTGGTTGGTATCATCTTGGTTGTTATTGTTGGTTTCTTCATTCTGGGTGTTGGTGCTGGTATTTCTTCTGGGAGGCATTTTTAGTAAAGAATCAAACAACTTATTTATCCTTTAAATCAAATCCTTTACATAAAAGAAAAGTTTGGTAAAACAGAAATATCACATTTTGAAAACAGTTATAACAATTGAACTAAGTAAATTGCATGCTTCTTTACATAATATAATCAGTTAAGGGAATAGGGTATATGGTATCACAAGGGTATAACTGGTGCAATAAATAAAGTAAAGTTAAACAGGTGCAGTAATGTAAATAACAATGCTGGAAAGGAAAAGGTACTGATATATATAGATCAAAAGTTTTAGGTATTTAAGTGTTAAAATGCTTCAGAAGTAAAAGCAAAAGGGTACAACAAACCTACTCACTAGTCAGCAGATCTAGTCTATAAATACAACCCAAAAGTCTATTGATAAGCACTGATCAACATCTCCATCTCTGGATCTAACCCATAAATGCATCAGGGCCTAGGCCAGGTAATGTAGCTCCATGTAGCCTAGCCTCAAGAATTCTGCGTGTCACATGGATCTCCTCTCGAAGCTCCCTCACACCACGATTAACATCTGTAGTCCTGATGATATGTTGTAGCTCTCGGATCTGTGCCAACAAGAAATAACGCTCCAATAGAAGAGCCTCATACCGGTAATAAGGAACATGATGCAATGTAGACTGGAATGGGGCACCCGCAACTGAATGCCCGGTGGAATCTGAATCAACTGGTGGGGGTCCTCTGATAGGTGGCCTCACGCCTGGGGGTGGAATAGCCTGCAGGGGTATGGGCTGCAACACAGGTGGAGGTAAAATAGCCAACACTGGTGGAGCAATAGGACGTGGATCTGAAGATGGTCCTCCAACTGAGGGCTCTGAGTGATTAGCTGGTAAGGGGATGAAAAAGTTGGCCATCGCTGCTATCTGAAATCATATCGCAATATAAGAATCTCGAACCACAACACGAATTATACTAATACCTGTTATACCTTCACACTCAACCTCTCGACATTCTATTTTTTTCTACTTCTTACTTCTAATCCTAACCCTCTACCCATTCCCGTCAACCTAGGCTTGTGTTAGTGACTTTTAACCTGTAGCTCTGATACAAAACCTGTGGCGCCCTCCAAATATGGGTCAGAAGTTTGGGGTCCACACACACACCTTATTTATAACCTGCTTATAACAATAATAAAGATAATAATAATATGTAGTGACCCCACTTACCAACTACCACGGACCGCAACAGGTTAAAGTATGCACACAAGCCACATACACACTTATATTACAAACGCCCAAATCCCAACTATTCAAACTTATAACTGAATATTAAACGTTATTACAAACTTCATAAACTTAAACTATTCCAAAAGCTGTCAGCTAGCTTAACTCGATCAACCTGGACCCCTAGCTCTCGCACTGGATTGGGGATCCTCGCTACCAACAGGTGCCTTCTTAAATGGAAAAGAACATAAACAACATCGCACAAATGAGCTAACTAGCTCAGCAAGTCACATTGACAAGACTGAGAATAATGATCATCAAGTGAAAAGAGTTAAGGTATCAAGTGAACAATGATTAATGATTTAGAATTGGATATTATATTTTTATTTTAAAAACCAAGGTTAGCCTGCTGATCAGTCACGCACTAACCCCGAGCAAGGCACACAACTCTACTCTACTTACTGGATCCAAGGCACACATTGGCCTAACTTGACCACCAATCTGGTCTGACCACGAATCTGGTCCACAATTTTATAAAACAATCCAATTCTAGCATAATAACAGAATAAACAATGCAAGGCAATAAACAAAATCATAAGCAGCATTGGATGTTCAATAATAAGATGGTTCCAATCTTCACAAATGAAATATGGCCATCAAATGGTGAAAGAAATGGATAACAAAAGAATCAAAGTTTCAAGGTTATAAGAATTTGGTCTTTCAGAGCGTAAGGTACAATGGTTTGAATATGTAAGCAATCTGATTCAGTGTTTGATATTTAGTTTGCATGTATTTGTGGAGTAGTATCGTATTTCTGTGGTTTGTATTCGGGTATTCAACAATCAATGGTTCAGAAAGAATAAGGTTTACGGTTGAAAGATCAATAACTGGAATCAAGGTTTAGGGTTCAGTGCTTCAAAGCACTTGCAATATAAAATAAAATTATCAATAATCTACAATATATCTCGAGAAAGTTCAGAACACTTGCCTGGTACTAACTTGCTATACTTCACTAATTTCCAATCACAATCTCCTACTCCTCGACTATCTGTTTCCATTTCATACGCCTTGCCTCTTCTGCTCACATAACATAAGTATCTATCAATACTCAACTCATACGATTCTATTTGGTATACACATCTATCTACCCTTCGTTTTACCCAAATTCCACTAACATATTGAAAGTTACGCTGAAAACAAGTAAACACTGAACATATAGACCGAAAGTCAAACAAACAAGTCGCATATAGCACATAGCACGTCAAACAACCAATGAAATTTCATTTATAAAGAAGTCTCGAGTCATAAACAGTCTTTCGGGTATTTAATACGATTTTTAAAATATTTTTCGGAGTCAAAACGGGTCGTTGGATAAATTTTAAAGCAATAAACAAGGTTCAGTTGGCCAAATCTGGCTTCAAAATAATTTTGTAATAATTATCGAGCCTTGAAAATAATTTAAAATAATATTTTAAAGCTCAAAACTATTTTTCAGAATTTTTAAATCATTTATAAATAATTAAATCTAATTAAATAATTAATTAAAAACAATTAATCAATTAATTTTCGAATTAATTGACCAATTAATCAATTAGTTATTAATAAAATTAATTAACTAATTAATTCAGATTTATTTTTGAATTAAAAATAATTTTTGAAATTAAAATAATAAGTTTTAGAATTTTCAGTAATTAAAAATGATTTTTTATAATTAAAATAAATAGGAAATATGATTTTTATATATTTTATAAATAGGAATCCCTTATTTGCAAAATTTACAAACTACAGGGACCAAACTTCTTCGTTCTTAAAATTATGGGTACTAAACTATAATTTTCACAGGGTTCGCCGGAAAACACCCCTATCTCGCCGGAGAAGATGATCCAAGGATGCTCAGGCCACCACCACCTCCAGATCACATCTACACAACACCAGGAACACAACCATGCCATCAATTCATTATAATAATCCCTGAGTTGGCCGGAAATTGGCCGAGAAGTTCGCCGATTTCTGACGAGCTCGACGTAAACTTCAAATGACAACTCCCTCCTCTACAGACCTCGTCGATTTCCAAGACTTATATGAATCGATTGCAAATTTCATAAGGAACACAACCCACCCCTCTAGAACATCTATCTATCCCGAAATAAGAAACCCCCAAATTCAATCAAGAACATTCAAACGAATTATAAACCCTAATTTCAAAATTCGAAAATCAAACTCAATTTTGAACATGTTATTGAACTCCAAATCAGTCATATGACATATCAAAATCATCAGGAAAACAAGCTCTACATCATGCAAGCATGAAATCATTCAAACAATCATCCATACAAAAATTCATATTTTTAATCAAAATAATTCGAAAATAAATAAAAATATATAAAATCCACCTTTGATTCTGCTGTAAAATGAGTTCTGGAATCTGATAGTTGTTATTCCCAGTGGACTAACAATGAGATTTACAGAAGGGGGGTTGAATGTAAATCTCAAAACTTTTTCAAGTTTTGAGCAGTTTGTAAGACTAAGTGTTTGAGTGATCAAATGTGTGTGAATTGCTTGGAGCTGATGCAGACAGATATATATTCAAACACAAATGTAATGAACACAAGGAACTTAAAAACTTTTCTGGTTGATTTGTTGTTCCACCAGAGATGTGTTATTTCAGAAAATATGTGATTCAAAATTAAATCATAGCTGCTTCCTAGTACAAACTAGATGATATTCTCTCTTGATATTTCTAAACAGCTCAGGGAAAATTCATATCTAATTACTAGCTACTACTTGATTTTTATATCACCAAGTTTAAAAGTTAAGACAAAGATAAAGTACAATAAGACAATAGTTCTCCACTTGTTTCTGTTCCATTTTTATCCAGTGTAATATGGAATTATCTGTTGACTTTCCATTTTGAACCAGACTAAAAACGGCTGCTTTTTCTGCTGTTCCTGAAATAGGCTACCACATCTCTGTCAATCCATGTGCCTCTGTCAGCTTTGTTAACTGTCACTATCAACTGCTATGAGACTGAGCATCCGTTGAAGCTTTCATCCGTTGATGGCTTTATCCGTTGATGCTCTAGCAGTGCATCCGTTGAAGCTTTCATCCATTGATGGCTTTATCCGTTGATGCTCTAGCAGTTGAAGCTTTATCCGTTGAAGCACTTATGCGTTGAAGCGTTAGAGACATCCGTTGAAGCTTAGTTTCTTATCCGTTGAAGGTCTTCAATATCAGTTGATACTTCTTCACTTATACAAAATTACAAGGCATGAAGTATTTACAATTAGCCCTCCTACTTGTACATCCATTAGTAGTCAACATGACTGATTATCTCCTAACAACATCTAAGAATTACAGCTTGAAACCAGAGAGTGAGATGTGCTACAATACCAAACTTATTGCTAAGTAAGGCTACTCCTTCAACGGATAGCCAAGATGGTCTTATCCGTTGAGGCTACATACACTAGATTTCTACTTAAGTGTTTTGCTGAACTTATCATCAAACTAATACACATATTCCTAACAATCTCCCCCTATTTATGTCTACTAGAACTGTAGGCATAAATTTGGGTTTAGCTTGATGATAACAAAATACTTAACAAATATATAAACTGTAACTAAGCAGAAATTCAAAAGTGCTGCAAAAATGTATATGCTGAGATGAAATTGAAGAAATACATTGTTTCCAAGGGTGCTCCTTTAGCTTGAGCAAATTACTTTCTTTTCCTTTGATCCCTGTTTTTCTTTCCTAGCCTCCTGTCATTTTCCTCCATTTGAAGTTGAAGTTGTGTGTAGAATTCAGCTTCATCTTCTTCATTGATATCTAACTTAGATTGCATATTCTTGAGAGTTTCATTACTGGCTATCTTTAGCTGATCTTCAATTCTGAAAAATCTTCTGACTCCTTTGTTGTCTCTGAACTCCATCAACCAATGAGGTGATTTGTGAATTGTAATACCTTTCTCTTGAATGAATAAAGTTCTAGGCAAAGCATTGGGCTCCCTCCAAGTTTTCCTTATGTTGGCAATCTTATTGAGAATCTCAGTCCTGGCAGTTCTGGTAAAGCCAGAATCCTTATGTATGGCTGAGTAGACTCTAATCAAGGTAGTGTAGCCTTCATTCAGAATTCTGTGAAGAGGCCATGTTCTTTCCCCAGCTCCTTTGTATTTGAACACTAGTCTTTCTGGTAACTATCTGTAGGCAGCTATTCCCCTTACATCCTCCAGCTCATCCAGATAGAGTTCAATGTCTGAAAATTCTTTTATGTCACAGATGTGAACATAATCATCTTTAGAGTTTTGAGGTTTGGACTTAGGCTTCTGTGTGAATTTGATTGAGGCTTTAGAGGGTGTTGATTTGATTCTTCTTTTCTGCTTCTTTGATGATGGAGAAGAGGTTAGGAAGGTGGGCAATTTGATGGTGTCCCAATCAATTGGTTCCTCCTTGGGAATGATTGTTTCACCATGAATGTTCATGAAGGGGTCAGGTACAATGGGTTCAGGAATGGAGGGTAGTGGTTTGGATATTAATTGGGTTTCTTCAGTCTTATCTACCTTCTTTCTCTTTGCATTGACCTTCTTTCTTTTCCCTTTCTGCCATTCTTCCTTACTTCTTTCCTCCATCTCAGTACCAACCATGTCCCCCATAGCTTCATCTTCACCTTTGTCTTCAATTACTTTTTGATCTTCAGCCTGACTTGACTCTAGCTATTTTTCAAGCTTTGCTTGTGCTCTTTTGTCAGCCTTTAGCTGTTTGGCTTCTTCCTTCAACCTTTTGGTTTCTTCCTTCTTGGCTATTGAGAATTTGGGATGTCCTTGCATCACACATATGCTCTTTCCCTCTCTGAAAATAATAGCCATGTTTCTCCTTACAGCCTCATCCATGGTCTCTTTGAGATATGCAATACTCCTTCCTAAAAGCTTGTCCTCATCTGCTTTTGGAAGAGGAAAATCCACCTCTTTTAGAGGATTCTTTGTAGAGTCCTTATTGGATCTGTTGTTGGGCTTGAGAACCATAGGTTGCAGATCTTTGGAAGAAGTTTCTCCATCCTTATGCCTCCCTACTGGCTTGAGTTCCATAATAATTGATTCCACTTTTGTGCTATGCTTCACAGATTGTGATTGAGAAGTTGTAGAACCAAATATTAGTTGCATCTTTTCATCAATCTTCTTCCTTTGCTCTTTGACTTGCAATTCAGCTGCTGCTATCTGGATCAGATCAATTCTATCTAGCTTTCCTTTGACTTGAATTGGTGGAGAAGTTGTGATGACAGGAACTAGCACTTGAGAAATGTGAACTGTTGTAGATGGCTCTCCTTCCCCTTCCCCTTTATTCTCCCCCTTTTTGTTATCATCAAGGGTAGGGGTCAAGCCTTGTGCTTGTGCCAGCTGCATGAGGAGATTTGTTTGAGTTTGTTGATTCTGAAGAATGGTGACCATAGAGTCTTCAATTATTTGAACCCTATCTTCCAATCTGGCCAACCTCTTATCAGCATCAGAGGCCTTCCTTAGTCTCCCCAACAAATCTTGCATAGTACCATAGGGTATAACTGAATCCAATTTCTCAGCATTGTAGGATTTCAGATCAGCAATGTCCATCTTGAGCTCATCCACACTTAGATTGTGCTGGTAATGCTGCAACTGCAAGAGATGCAGAGATTCCAGATGAGCTTGAAGAATTGCCTTGGTGCCAGCATCCTGAGTCTCCTGAATGGCTTACTGAATTGTCATGACTTGTTTGACCAAAGTGACACCAAACTCTCCTGGTGTTGATGGTTTGGCCCATGCCCATGCAGGAAGATTAGGAACAGAACTTGGGCCTGCTACTCCCCCTAAGTTCATGCTCTCATTCAAAGAATTAGAGTCATCATCATTAGAATTTACTCCAAATTCTTCAGATGGCTCAGCAGCTTGAGAAGGCAGCCTGTTGACAGCAGCTTTGTCTCTTAGAAGAGATTCTGAAGTGTGGACAATGTGTAGTGTATGTTCTGCCTCCACATTGCCCTGTGCAGCCAATAATTGATAGGCTGAAACAGGGTGAGTAAAAGTGTCAGCATCTAAGGAAATGTTATCAATGACAACTTTGTAGTGTTGCTGAAATTGTCTTCCCTTATCTGCATCATCCACTTTCATGAACTCACTAGCAATGGCTGGATCCACCCTTATAGCTTCTGTACCTGCCTTTCTCTCAATTTCTCTCTTTTCTTGCATCAGGGGCTCCCCCTGACTCACACACACCCTCACACCCTCACTTCACCTTCTAAGGTGGCACTCCTCTCACTTACTTTTGCCATGCTGGAAGTACTAGCATGCATTTGGTGACTCTCATCCTCTCCTTTTGCCTGGGAGCAACCCAGCCTCTCACTCAAAAAATCACTCCCTTCCCTCAAGCCTAACAGTGATTGTACAGTTGCCATGTCCTCTACAGTTGGAGTTGTTTCTGTTAAGTGTGTAGAGGCCATCAACGGATAGGGAGTATCCGTTGAAGTGGAAACTGATAGTATCAACGGATAACTGCTGTTAAGCTTATCCGTTAAAGAACAACCACTTGTCAACGGATGAGAGATATCCGTTGAAGAAGGAAATGATGTAGAGATAGAAAGTGATATAATTGTTGAATCTGTGTGGATTGATTTTAAGTGAGGTGACACAGATTCTGCAACTACATCTGAAAGAATTGGCTGATGATCCAACAAATCATCTAAAAGATGATGATCACCAGGTTTTGAGTGGGGCTCCTCCCTGAGTTTTAATGAGGGAGAATCAGGAATTGATGTGAATATCATATCCACATCCAGAGAGGGTGTAGGAGAGTTTGAGGAATGGTGTGTGTCTATATTGAGAGAATGGGGCTGTGATTCCACATTTGCTGGAATCATATCAAGCTGAATTTGGGAAGGCACAGATACTGGTGGGTGTATCTGTGCTGTGTGTGCCCCTTGTGTGGAAACTAAGGTTTTGGCCTTCTTCTTCCTTGAAAAGGCTTGAATTGGTGAATGTTTAGCTTCAGTGTCCCTCCCTCTTTTGTTCTGTGTCCCTGGGTGGGGACTATTTTCAATAGTTACATCCTTTTGGAAGGATGCAACTAGGGATGTGCTGGACTCCTTTTGAACCACTACAGTCTTTTGAGAGACTGTGGCTTGGCTGGAATGGGTACCACTCTCCTCTCCCACCTTATCCTGGGGGGCTTTTTGATGTTCACCCCTCCCCTCACCACTCACACCCTGTTCACTCCCTTCAGGGTTTATGGTAGTTGTTACAACTGTTGTCTTTTGAGAAACAACAGAGGTAGGTTCCTTTGACTTGACTTTGGAGATTTTTGATTTGGTGGCTTTGGTAGGAGCCTGCTTGGACAATGACACAGGTTCCATAGCCACACTAGAAGGCAAAGAAACACTGGGGTTGGAAATAGTAGGAGTTATAGAAACATTTACCTCACTTACCTGTGGTGCATTTATGATTGGCAAGTATACCAATGGCACCTGGCTGTTGAGGTTCATTCTCAAAAGGTCTGCAAGGACCCTTTTCTCTTATGCCCAGCATTTGAGTTTATTATTCTCATTGGATATAACCAAACCTTCAGCAACATGGTTAGCCAATAACATAAAGAATCTAGCAAAGTAGATGTTATGTGGTCTATTAGCTTTGTTACCTAATCTGAAACCTAATTCTAGCATAACACAGTTGCTAAAATTAAAGTACCTATCAGAAACTAGCATATAGAGCATATTAACAAGAGATGAAGTAATAGCATCAAAATTACTAATCTTCCCAGAGAAAACCTTAATAAAGGCATCTCCAAGAAAACTCCATTCTTTCCTAAGGCCTTTCCTTCTAATACTACCTAAACTAGTAGAATCAAAAGCATAGCCTATGGAATCTAGCATAGCAGAGACATCTTTATCAGTGTGTGGTGTCATGGAATTATTCTCAGGCAACTTAAAGCAAGATTGTAAATCATCACAATTAATGCAATAGTCCTTACCTTTGAGAGAGAAGGCAATGGTTATATCTGTGGAGTTGAACTCTGCAGTTGTCCAAATCTCCTCAATCACTTCACAGTAGATGATTGGGGCTTCCAGCATTGCATAGCTCAGTTTACAGTTCTTGATGAAGTCCATCATCTTGTGATAATCAGAATGGGCTTCCTTCTTTTCAACCAAGACTATGAAATTATTCTTTTCATAAACAAATCCTGTTTGAGACATAATTTTGACTACTGGTGCCATTTTTTGTGAGTAGAGGTTATAGAGAAGAACTTGAGAATTGAGAGAGAAAGAGAATGATAATTGCAAGAAAGCGTAAAGTGAAAATAAGAATTCAATTGGGCTTTTATACTTTCTTGAATTAAAACACAAATTAAAACAATTAAATGATACTTTTAAGTAAGTGAAAGCCGTTCAGGAATAAAAGAAACTGTAGAAATTTTGAAAACTACCGTAAATACAAATACATACAACACTGTATATCTGTATCAACGGTTGAGTAAAAGAATCAACGGCTGTGACTCACTAACGTGACACATCAACGGATAAGGTAAATAGCTATCCGTTGATGAACAACATTATTTTATCTGTTGAAGGATAAAATTACTAGAAATGTATTTGTCTTTCAACGGATAATGAATATCCGTTGATAGAACAATTTTGGCTTTCAACGGATAGGGAATATCCGTTGATAGGATAAGTCTTGATTAAAGCCAACTTTGTTCTTGCAGCAGATTCATTTCAGGCTACAAGACAGATTACATAGATGACATAGATTATGAATAGTTAAGCATACCTAACTCACTTACTAATCTTGTGAATGTTGATTCATCAAGTGGCTTGGTAAATATGTCTGCAATCTGCTTTTCACTTGGAACAAAATGAAGTTCCACTGTACCTTTCATCACATGTTCCCTAATGAAGTGGTACTTGATATAAATGTGCTTGGTTCTTGAGTGCTGCACTGGATTTTCAGTAATGGCAATGGCACTTGTGTTGTCACAAAATATTGGAATTTTGTCAACAGTTATACCATAGTCAAATAACTGATTCCTCATCCACAGTATTTGTGCACAGCAACTACCAGCTGCAATGTATTCAGCTTCAGCTGTTGATGTGGAAACGGAATTCTGCTTTTTGCTGAACCATGATACAAGCTTGTTTCCTAGAAATTGACAGGTGCCTGTTGTGCTTTTCCTGTCTAATTTGCAACCTGCATAATCTGCATCTGAGTAGCCAATTAGATCAAAACCAGACTCTCTAGGGTACCAAATTCCTAGATTTGGAGTCCCTTTGAGATATCTGAAAATTCTTTTAATAGCCACTAAGTGAGATTCTTTAGGGTCAGCTTGAAATCTAGCACAGAGACATGTAGAAAACATAATATCAGGTCTACTGGCAGTTAAATATAAAAGTGAGCCAACCATGCCTCTATAACTTGTAATATCCACAGACTTTTCAGCCTTGTTTAATTCAAGCTTGGTGGCAGTGGCCATGGGAGTTTTTGCAGGTGAACAATCCATTAAGTCAAACTTCTTTAAAAGATCATAAATATATTTAGTTTGACTAATGAAAATTCCACCACTAACTTGTTTAACTTGTAAACCAAGAAAGTAAGTTAGCTCTCCCATCATGCTCATTTCATATTTACTTTGCATTAATTTAGCAAACTTTTTACAAAGTTTATCATCTGTAGATCCAAATATAATGTCATCTACATAAATTTGTACAAGTATCTTAGAGCCATTAACATTTGTAAAGAAGAGAGTTTTGTCAACAGTACCTCTTGTGAAGTGATTATCTAGAAGGAACTTTGATAAAGTCTCATACCAGGATCTAGGTGCTTGCTTTAGTCCATAGAGTGCTTTCAACAAATAATACACATTGTCTGGAAAATTTGGATCTTCAAAACCAGGAGCTTGGGTTACATAAGCTTCTTCCTCCAATTCCCCATTTAGAAATGCACTCTTGACATCCATCTGATAGACTTTGAAATTGGCATTAGCTACATAGGCTAGAAAGATTCTGATGGCTTCAAGTCTTGCAACTGGAGCAAATGTTTCATCAAAATCTATTCCCTCTTGTTGAGAATAGCCTTTGGCAACCAATCTGGCTTTATTCCTTATGATAATGCCATTTTCATCCATCTTGTTTCTGAATACCCATTTTGTGTCAATAGAACTCTTGTTCTTTGGCTTGGGTACCAGCTTCCATACTTTGTTCCTCTCAAATTGGTTTAGCTCCTCTTGCATTGCTAAAATCCAATCTGGATCCAATAGAGCTTCTTCCACTCTCTTAGGTTCCTCCTGTGATAGAAAGCTACTATACAAACATTCATCTTGAGTAGCCCTTCTAGTTTGTACTTTTGATGTAGCATTACCAATGATCAGTTCAAAAGGGTGATTCTTGGTCCATTTCCTTTGAGGTGGTAGATTAGCCCTTAATGAGGTTGCCTCAGTATTGTCATGATGAGAGATAGTATTGTCAACTGATGAGGTGAAGTGATTATCCGTTGACAGACTGTGATCAACGGATGCTTCGTTATGAACTTCAACGGATGATGCACTTTGTCTTTCAACGGATGCTGCATTGCTTCTTTCAACGGAAGCTGAATTTTGACTTTCAACGGATGCAGCATTCTGTGCATTATCCAAAGGCAGATTCTTGTTTCTTCTTGAGATGTCTTCTTCATCATTCTCTTCTTCACTATCATCACAATATATCTCAATATTGTCAAATTTGAGTCCTTCATGATGTCCCTCATCTGTTAGTCCATCAATCTTTTTATCATCAAACACAACATGTACAGATTCCATGACAATGTTGGTTCTTAGATTGTAGACCCTATATGATTTTCCAGCAGAATAACCAACAAATATTCCTTCATCAGCCTTTGCATCAAACTTTCCTTTGTGATCAGATTGATTCCTTAAGATGTAACATTTGCAACAAAAGACATGTATAAAGTTTAAAGTTGGTTTTCTTCTCTTGAATAATTGATAGGGAGTCATGCATTTTGCTTGATTGATTAGAGAAATATTCTGAGTGTAACATGCACAGTTAACAGCCTCAGCCCAAAAATAAGTTGGGAGCTTTGACTCCTCAAGCATTGTCCTTGCAGCTTCAATTAGTGATCTGTTCTTCCTTTCCACCACACCATTTTGTTGTGGAGTTCTTGGAGCTGAGAACTCATGCATGATCCCATTTACTCCACAGAAAATCTTCATGGTTGAATTCTTGAACTCAGTTCCATTGTCACTCCTAATATTCCTTACTTTGAAATCAGGATGATTGTTGACTTGTTTGATATGATTGATGATGATTTCACTAGCTTCATCCTTTGATCCAAGAAAATAAACCCATGAAAACATTGAGAAATCATCTACAATCACTAGGCAGTATCTTTTCCTTGAAATTGACAATACATTGACTGGTCCAAAGAGATCCATGTGAAGAAGTTGCAGTGGTTCATCAATTGCAGATTCAAGCTTCTTACTGAATGATACTTTCTTTTGCTTTCCTTTCTGACAAGCATCACACAGTCCATCCCTTGTGAATTCCACTAGAGGCATTCCTCTAACTAAGTCCTTTTTGACCAGATCATTCATTGTTTTGAAATTCAAATGGGACAGCTTCTTATGCCATAGCCAACTTTCAACTGTACTTGCTTTGCTGAGAAGACAAGTAATGGATTCTGCATCTGTAGAGTTGAAATCAGCTAAGTACACATTTCCTTTTCTAACTCCAGCTAGAACCACTTTATTGTCCTTTTTACTTGTGACAATACAGGCTTCAGAATTGAAGGAAACAGTATTCCCTCTATCACATAGTTGACTGATGCTCAGTAAATTGTGTTTGAGACCATCAACCAATGCAACTTCATCAATGATGACATTTTTTTTTGAAATCAAGCCATATCCCATAGTGAATCCTTTGCTGTCATCTCCAAAGGTTATGCTAGGGCCAGCTCTCTCCTTAAATTCTGTGAGCAGGGTGAAATCTCCTGTCATGTGTCTTGAACAACCACTGTCCAAGTACCATAGATTCCTTCTTTGTCCCTGCACACAACAAAATCAATCAAGTTGATTTTGGTACCCAAGTTTCCTTGGGTCCAGCCTTGTTAGTCTTTTTCCTAGACTTCATTCCTCCTGCATTTTTTGACTTAGGTAACTTTGGATCAACCTTGGTCTCAGATGTGGTTGGTTGAAGTGTAGGGTTAGTCACGGAATCATTTAACACATTTGATTGAATTTGATAAGGCATAGGTTGTGCAAACATGTTATTCCACATAGGCATATTGTATGGCATTTGAGGCATACTAAATGCAGTAAAGTAAGGATTGTTAATGTATGGCATGTTTGCAAAATGCGCATGGGGATTCTGGTGAGACATAACAGGCATAGCATGCAGAGGTGACATAGACATGTTAGACATGGAGGGATTTGAAGGCATGGGAGCATTTTTAACAGATTTGCAATTATCATATAGGTGATTAACACTTTTACAATGTACACAGCTTTTTCTAGGAGCATACCTATCAGGTGTGTAATTGTTATGTTTTTTAATCCCTACCTTCCCATTTCTTTTAGATTTTCTTTTAGTTTCCTTCTTATCCTCAACCAACTTAAGCCTATCTTTCAACTGATCTAAAGTCATGTGTCCTATATTCACCTTACTGACATCTCTGGATGTACTTGCTCATTCTCTAACAAAGTTCTTGAGAGTTGAATCATTCTTTTTATTTTTAAAAGAACTTGCCTGTTTTAATTGATGAGCCTTCAACGGATGCTCCTTTTCTTCCTTCAACGGATAACTTTCATCATCCATTGATTCCACATCCGTTGACAATCCATCAATTAATTCTAACTTCTTTTTGTTTTTCTTCCAGGCATCCTCACAGAATGATTCAATTCCCTGAACCTTGGCAATTTGAACACCAACATCCCTAGATGTTTTCCAGGCCTTGATTACCTCTTGCTCACTTTCTAACTGTTTAGAAAGAATTTCTACTTTCTTAACAGCTTCTTCTAGTTCACTCTCGACAGTCAAGCATTTAAGTTTAATCTTTTCAAGCTTAATTACTTGACTCTCCAACACAACATTCCTATCACTTAAAAACACATTATTTTCTTTGATCCTAGTGTTTTCTTTAGCTAGTGATTTAAGAGAAACACGCAAATGATATAATTCATTGGACATATCATTTATGGCTTCATTGCATTCATGTTTAGAAAGCTGAGAGAGATCAGTAGTAATTACCTGGTTGCTTGATGAACTAGTTTCAATTTCATCAGAATTAGCCATCAGGGCTAGGTTGACATATTCCATATCATCATCTTCATTTACCCCATCTGCTGCCCAATCATCTTGAGTGTGAAAAGCTCTTTCCTTTTGTTTGAGCAAATCAAAATACTTCCTTTTGTAATCAACTTGCTCAAATTTCTTTTTCTCAGAATTTGGCTTCCTACACTCACTTGCAAAGTGTCCACTAATGCCACAGTTGTAACATTTGAACTTTGATTTGTCCACCATGTTTTTGTTTGGCTTAGTGAACTTTGTGTTTTTCCTGAACTTCATCTTTGCAAACCTCCTGGACAGAAAGGCCAGATGTTCATCAATATCATCAGATTCATCCTGACTGGAATTGTCTTCATCCTCAGCAACTTGCTCTTTACCCTTGCTTGATTCTGATTTATATGTGCCAATTTTGAGACTTGGCATTGTCTTTCCCTCATTTCTGGCTTCAACTTTTTCACTGTCAGCTACAAGTGCAACTGATCCTCCTTTTCTCTTTCCCTTTTCCAACAACTCATCTTGCTCCATCTCAAGTTCATAAGTCTTCAAAATTCCATATAATCTTTCAAGTGTGAAGTCCTTATAATCTTGAGAATTTCTTAGAGAAACAGTCATAGGCTTCCATTCCTTTGGTAGAGACCTTAGAAATTTTAGATTGGAGTCCTTGACTTGGTACATTCTCCCATACAGCTTTAATCCATTCAATAGTTTCTGAAATCTGTTGAATGTATCATTCAATGATTCTCCTTCTTCAAAGTGGAAATATTCATATTGTTGAATGAGAAGCTGCATTTTGTTTTCTCTAACTTGCTCCGTGCCTTCACAGATAAGCTGCACAGTATCCCAAATTTCCTTAGCAGTTTGGCTATTGATGACATTGTCAAACATATCTTGATCCAGGCCATTAAACAAAATGTTCATGGCTTTCTTGTCCTTGTGGACCTCTTCAATATCTTCAACAGTCCATTCTGCCTTTGGCTTGGGAATAGACTGTCCAACAACAACTGTAGCAGTAGCAGCTGTGGCCACCTTGTGTGGGATGTGAGGACCATTCTCAATGCAGTTGATGTAGCTTTCATCTTGAGAGAGAAGATGTAAATGCATCTTCACCTTCCAGTGATGATAGTTATCTCTTTCCAGGATTGGAATTTTTATACCAATATCCTTCTTACTCATGATGTTAGCAGAATAGATCTTTAAACTCTCTGTATGTTAAGAGCTTGCTCTGATACCAATTGTTATTCCCAGTGGACTAACAATCAGATTTACAGAAGGGGGGTTGAATGTAAATCTCAAAACTTTTTCAAGTTTTGAGCAGTTTGTAAGACTAAGTGTTTGAGTGATCAAATGTGTGTGAATTGCTTGGAGCTGATGCAGACAGATATATATTTAAACACAAATGTAATGAACACAAGGAACTTAAAAACTTTTCTGGTGGATTTGTTGTTCCACCAGAGATGTGTTATTTCAGAAAATCTGTGATTCAAAATTAAATCACAGCTGCTTCCTAGTACAAACTAGATGATTTTCTCTCTTGATATTTCTAAACAGCTCAGGGAAAATTCATATCTAATTACTAGCTACTACTTGGTTTATATATCACCAAGTTTACAAGTTAAGACAAAGATAAAGTACAATAAGACAATAGTTCTCCACTTGTTTCTGTTCCATTTTTATCCAGTGTAATATGGAATTATCTGTTGACTTTCCATTTTGAACCAGACTAAAAACGGCTGCTTTTTCTGCTGTTCCTGAAATAGGCTACCACATCTCTGTCAATCCATGTGCCTCTGTCATCTTTGTTAACTGTCACTATCAACTGCTATGAGACTGAGCATCCGTTGAAGCTTTCATCCATTGATGGCTTTATCCGTTGATGGTCTAGCAGTTGAGGCTTTATCCGTTGAAGCACTTATCCGTTGAAGCACTTATCCGTTGAAGCATTAGAGACATCCGTTGAAGCTTAGTTTATTATCCGTTGAAGGTCTTCAATATCAGTTGATAGTTCTTTACTTATACAAAATTACAAGGCATGAAATATTTACAATTAGCCCTCCTACTTGTACATCCATTAGTAGTCAACATGACTGATTATCTCCTAACAACATCTAAGAATTACAGCTTGAAACCAGAGAGTGAGATGTGCTACTATACCAAACTTATTGCTAAGTAAGGCTACTCCTTAAACGGATAGCCAAGATGGTCTTATCCGTTGAGGCTACATACACTAGATTTCTACTTAAGTGTTTTGCTGAACTTATCATCAAACTAATACACATATTCCTAACATCTTCCATGATTGAATTCTTAAACTCAGTGCCATTATCACTTCTTATAATTTTAAAAGAGTCTTTGACCAACTTATCCAGCTGTCTGACATGATCAATTAGAGTAGATGTAGTTTCATTCTTCTTGTGCAAGAAGTACACCCAAGTGTACCTTGTGAACTCATCCATTATAACCATCGCATATTTCTTCTTTGCAATAGACATGACATTGACTGGACCAAATAGATCAACATGCAGTAGGTGAAAAGGCTCAAGAATTGATGACTCAGTTTTGCTCTTGAAAGAAGATTTTCTTTGTTTTACCTTTTGACATGAATCACAAAGGCCATCAGGAGCAAATACTGATTTTGGCAGTCCTCTCACAAGATCTTTCTTTACAAGCTCATTTATGTTGTTGAAATTTAAATAAAAGAGTCTTTTGTGCCTGTAACCTTTCAGAACCACTTTGCCTATAGAATTTACAGTGTTCTTCAAAGAAATCCACATGATAACCTATGTCACAGATTTGACTCACACTTAACAGATTGTGTTTAAGTCCTGAGACAAGAGCTACTATTTCAATGATGACATTCCCAAGATTAATATTGCCATATCCCAGAGTTTTTCCCATGTTGCTATCTCCATAAGAAACTCCTGGGCCAGCTTTCTCCACAAAGTCTAAGAGCAGGGCTTTATTTCCAGTCATATGTCCTGAATATCCGCTATCCAATACTAGGATATTTTTCCTGTTGCCCTGCAATCACAAAGACCACTAATGGTTAGTTTTAAGGACCCAAACTTGCTTGGATCCTTTGGCCTTTTTAAGTTTGTTAGCATTTGCAGCGGATTTAATATCAGAGTTTATGCTAACATGCTGTTTATTAAAACTTATATCAGACGTTGCATCAGACTTTACACTAGAAGGAATTAAAGCAACTTTCTTCAAAGAAGGTTTTATTTGATAATAATCATAGTATAAACTATGATATTCCTTACAAGTATAAATGGAATGCCATAAACTTCCATAATGAAAACAAGGATTTTGTGGCTTAAACCTAACAGACTGACTCTTAACTCCTGACTTAGGAGGTAAATAGTTTATATTCTTATTCTTCCTGCAAAAAGAAGCAAGATGGTTAGAGTTTCCACAGTTATAACATTTCTTTCTAGGAGCATTAGGAACAGGCATATAATTATTTCTTTTATTCACACCTTCCTTTCCATACCTATTTTTCCTAGCTGCCTTAACCTTGTTGACATTCCTTATTTCTTTCAGCTTATGCTTAAGCTGCTTCTTTGTCATTAAGCCTATGTAGAATTTAGCTGGTTTATCCTGTTGTAATTTGTCAGAAGTTGACATCTCCTTAACTTCTGTAACAGACTATTTCATCTTTTCAGAATCAGACTTTACAGTTTTATCTACAAACTTAACAGGATTTACCTTTGTCTTAACAGTTTGTTTAACAACAATTGGCTCAATTTGTTCAGTTCCTTTTTCACTTTTATCATCTCCATAACCTAAGCGCTCTTTCTAGTTTCCACTACTTAATAAGTTCTGAGTTGTTCTTCCAGAGTTAGTCCAAGTCCTGATAAGCTCTCTTTCTTTT
Organism: Apium graveolens; assembly: GCF_009905375.1. NCBI lineage: Eukaryota > Viridiplantae > Streptophyta > Magnoliopsida > Apiales > Apiaceae > Apium > Apium graveolens. Next base: position 71,638,360 of record NC_133647.1, read on the forward strand.
TCTAACTCAGTTTTTAGAGATTGATTCAATTTTAGCAATTCATCTCTAATATAAAAAGCATCATCTCTTTCTTTCTGAGTTTGATGGAACATAACTAACTCTTTTTTCAAATAGTCATTCCTTTTCTTATAAGCAAGATTTTCAGAAGTTAATCTTTCACATATTAAAGTTTGATCTCTGTAACTAATAAACATGGTTTTAAGATATAATCTCAACTCAGTAATATCATCAGTATGTGTTAGATATATTTGATAATGTTATGACTAATATGATTTATGTTTACTTTTCAGATCTTACTTAAACAAGACAAATCAGTACTTAACTGAAATCAGCACTTATACTGAAGTCAGAACTTAAGTCATCAGTACTTAAGGTTCATGAGATATTTATCAGAAGATAATATCAGGACTAAAGGAAACGTTCAGATAAGGAATGCGGCTGATTGAAGAAAGAGAAGATCGAGACAAATGTAAGAAGAGATATGCATGAAGAAGGAATTCTATGAAGAATAGAATACTTGGAAGAAAAGATATCTAATTGATATATTTTAGGAAGCAGAATTATATTCCATATCAATTAGCGATTATCTTGTAACTATGTAGTATATAAACACAGACATAGGGTTTATACTACAAGTGTTATCATTATCGAGAATATTATTTATTGTAACCCTAGCAGCTCTCGTGATATTTGTTCATCACTGAGAGAGGACAGTTCCATATTGTAACAGAGTTTATTACTTTGAATAAAGTATGTTTTCTGTTACTTGTGTTATTTGAATTTGATTTGATTGTGCTATACACTGTATTCAACCCCCTTCTACAGTGTGTGTGACCTAACAAGTGGTATCAGAGCCTATTTGTTAACACACAAACAGTTTAAGATCCAAAAACAATCATGTCTGAAGCAGAAACTCCAACCAAGCCCACCAAAACTGAAGAACCGCCAAAGACTCAAATCCACAGTCGATATGAGACTATTAGAGTTCCCATATTGAAACCATCTGAATATCCCATATGGAAGGTGAGGATGACTATGTTTCTGGAAGCTACAGATCTAGAATATCTTGATAGGATCTAGGAAGGACTTCACAATCCAACAAAACTCGCAGTTGCAGTTGCAGGTGAAGCAACAAAGTCAGTACCAAAAGAGAAGAGTGATTACACTGCTGAAGATATCGCATCAATTGCTAAGGATGCTAAGGTACGACACTTACTGCATAGTGCCATTGATAATGTAATGTCAAACAGGGTAATAAACTGCAAAACTGCAAAAAAGATATGGGATGCCTTGGAAACAAGGTGTCAGGGAACTGATTCAATTAAGAAGAACAGGAAGACAATACTCACTCAAGAGTATGAACACTTTGACAAAAAGTCTAATGAGTCATTGTCTGATTTATATGACAGATTTGTCAAACTCTTGAATGATTTGTCACTAGTTGATAAGGAGTATGATATTGAAGATTCAAACCTTAAATTCGTGTTAGCTCTTCCTGAAAGTTGGGATTTGAAGGCAACAACTATAAGAGATAACTATAATCTTGATAAAACGACTCTTGATGAAATCTATGGGATGCTCAAGACTCATGAACTTGAGATGGAACAAAGAAGCAAGAGGAAAGGAGGAAAGTCAAGGACAGTTGCGCTTAAGGCTGAAGAAGAATCCCCCAAGGCAGCAACTTCAAGGAAAGGCAAGGGAAAAGCGCTCATCACAAAGTCTGATACTGAGTCGTCAAGTTCTGATAGTGACGATGACTTAGAAACTGAAAGCTTGCTTGAGATGGATGCTGATGAAGAGATGATGAAGCTGTGTGCTCTTATGGTGAAAGGAATCACAAGGATTGCATACAGGAAGTTCAGGAAGGGAAAGAAGTTTTCCAGGAAAGGTGCAAGTTCTGATAAGAAGAATTTCAGAAAATCTGAAGGCAAAGGAGGGAAGTCTGACAGAGGAGACTACACAAATGTCAAATGCTACAACTGTGGTGAGAAAGGCCACATATCTCCTGATTGCAAGAAAGTGAAGAGTGACAAAGGCAAGGCTCTTGTCACAAAGAAGAAAAGCTGGACAGACACTTCAGATTCTGAAAGTGAGGAGAACTATGCCTTGATGGTAAATGCTGATAGCAGTCCTGAAGCTGCTGAGTTAAAGGTACCTCAAACTACTTATGCCTTTCATACTGATGATATTAATGAGTTGAAAAGATATCTTAAAATCATATTCATTAGCTATAGAGATCAAACTTTAACATGTGAAAGATTAACTTCTGAAAATCTTGCTTGTAAAAAGAGGAATGATTATTTAGAAAAAGAGTTAGTCATGTTCCATCAAACTCAGAAAGATAGAAATGATGCTTTCTATGTTAGGGATGAAGTACTTAAAATAAATGAATCTCTAAAAGCTGGGTTAGAAAAGGAAAGAGAGATTATCAGGACTTGGACTAACTCTGGCAGAACAACTCAAAATTTGTTAAGTAGTGAAAACTGGAAAGAAGGCTTAGGTTATGGAGATGATAAGAATGATAAAGGAACTGTAGATATTAAGCCTATAGTTGTTAAACAAAATCCAAAGTTAAAACATGTTAAGTTTGTAGCTGTAAAGTCTGAAACTGAGAAATCAGAAGTTAAAGAGGAATCAACTTCTGACAAACTAAAACAGGAAAAGGCAACTGAAGTTAACATAGGCTTAATGACAAAGAAGCTGCTTAAGCATAAGCTGAAAGATATTAAGAATGCAGACAAGGTAAAATCACCTAGGAAAAATAGGAATGGAAAGGAAGATGTGAATAAAAGTAATGATTATAAACCTGTTCCTAATGCTCCTAGAAAAACATGTCATAATTATGGAAGTTCTAACCATCTGGCTTCTTTTTGCAGGAAGAATAAGAACATAAACTCCTTACCTTCAAAGTCAGGAGTTAAGAGTCAGTCTGTTAGATATAAGCCACAAAATCCTTATTTTCATTGTGGTAGTTTATGGCATTCTATTTATACTTGTAAGGAATATCATAGTTTGTACTATGATTATTATCAAATAAAACCTTCTTTAAAGAAAGTTAGCATTGTTCCTTCTAGTGTAAGTTCTGATTCAAAGTCTGATAGTGAAAATTCTGATAAGAAAAATGTTAACATAAACTCTGATGCTAAATTCGCTGCAAATGTTAACAAACTTAATAAGGCCAAAGGATCCAAGCAAGTCTGGGTCCTTAAAACTAATCATTAGAGGTCTTTGTGATTGCAGGGCAACAGGAAAAACATCCTAGTTCTGGATAGTGGATGTTCAGGACATATGACTGGAAATAAAGCCCTGCTATCAGATTTTGTGAAGAAGGCTGGCCCAAGTGTTTCTTATGGAGATGGAAACATTGGAAAAACATTGGGATATGGCAATATCAATCTTGGGAATGTCATCATTAAAGAAGTAGCTCTAGTCTCAGGACTTAAACACAATCTGCTGAGTGTTAGTCAAATCTGTGACAGAGGTTATCATGTGGATTTCTTTGAAGAACACTGTGAAATTGTATGCAAATCTACAGGCAAAGTTGTTCTGAAAGGATACAGGCATGGTAACATTTATGAAGCCAAGCTTTCAACAAGTACTGATGGTTCTGCAATCTGTCTGATGAGTAGAGCATCAATTGAAGAAAGCTGGAACTGGCACAAGAAACTCTATCATTTAAATTTCAACAATATAAATGAACTAGTCAAGAAAGATCTTGTGAGAGGACTGCCAAAGTCAATATTTGCTCCTGATGGTCTTTGTGATTCTTTTCAGAAGGCTAAACAAAGGAAATCTTCATTCAAGATCAAGACTGAATCATCAATTCTTGAGCCTTATCACCTACTACATGTTGATCCATTTGGTCCAGTGAATGTCATGTCTATTGCAAAGAAGAAATATGCTATGGTCATAGTGGATGAGTTCACCAGATACACATAGGTGTATTTCTTGCACACAAAAAGTGAAACTGCATCTATCTTGATTGATCAGGTCAAGCAACTGGATAAATTGGTTAAAGACTCTGTAAAAATAATAAGAAGTGATAATGGCACTGAGTTCAAGAATCTTACAATGGAAGAGTTCTGCAAAGACCATGGAATCAAGCAGGAATTTTCCACAGCAAAATGGAGTTGTTGAAAGAAAGAATAGAACTCTCATTGAAGCTACACGAACTATGCTTGATGAAGCAAAGCTTCCAACCTATTTCTGGGCTGAAGCTGTGCAGACTGCTTGTTTTACTCAGAATGCAACACTCATTAACAAGCATGGAAAGACACCATATGAGATGGTGAAGAAACATAAGCCAAATCTGAAGTATTTTCATGTATTTGGATGCAAGTGTTTTGTTCTTAAGACTCGCCCTGAACAACTATCCAAATTTGATCTAAAAGTTGATGAAGGAATCTTTGTTGGATATCCACTTTCCTCAAAAGCCTTCAGAGTCTACAACTTGAGAACAAGGGTCGTCATGGAATCTATCAATGTCTCTTTTGATGATAAGAAGATTATTGGACTTGAAGATTTCAATGATCATGGTCAGCTGAGATTCAAAAATGAAGAATTAAATTATGATACTGAAAACCCTGACAGTCTAAGTCCTGATACTGCAAACTCTGATGTCATTGAAACTGTGGTGACTACGTCAAAGGAGAATGCACCTGTGCAGGGGGAGCATACTGAAGATACAAACACATCTCAAGAAGCATCAGAACATACAACTGGCTCTTCAAGTTCTGATTCATCAAGTTCTGATAAGCCAAGTTCTGATAGTTCTGAAAACTTAAATTCTGAAGGATCCAACTCAGAGAGCATAGTTTCAGGGGGAGCATCAGAAAATGTTGATGAAGATAGCATGGATCATGGGGGAGCATCCAGTTCTAGAAAAAATCTTCCATCTGCAAGGAATGGACTAAATCATATACACCTGACTTAATAATTAGAAATCCTGATGCAGGTGTCAGAACTAGAACAGCTACTTCAAGTGAATGTCTTTACAATTCTTTTCTTTCTCAGACTAAACCAAAGAAAGTGGAAGAAGCACTTCAAGATGCTGATTGGGTGTAAGTAATGCAGGAAGAGTTAAATGAATTTGAAAGAAACAAAGTCTGGACCCTAGTGCCAAGACCAAAGAAGAGATCTGTTGTTGGTACAAAGTGGGTGTTCAGAAATAAAACTGATAGTGATGGCATAATTACAAGGAATAAGGCAAGGTTGGTTGCAAAAGGATATTCTCAACAGGAGGGAATTGATTATGATGAAACATTTGCACCAGTTGCTAGATTGGAAGCCATAAGGATATTTTTGGCTTATACTGCTCACAAAAAGTTTACTGTCTTTCAAATGGATGTGAAAAGTGCCTTTCTCAATGGAGGAGAATTAGAGGAGGAAGTATAAGTTGAACAACCTCCAGGCTTTGTAGATCCCAAATATCCAACTCATGTCTACAGGCTTGATAAAGCACTTTATGGCCTTAAGCAAGCTCCAAGAGCATGGTATGAGACTTTAGCTCAGTTTCTTCTAGAAAGTGGATTTAACAGAGGAACTATAGACAAAACATTATTCTACCTCAACCATGGAAAGGACTTAATTTTGGTTCAGATATATGTTGATGATATCATCTTTGGTTCTACAAATGACAGACTTTGCAAAAAGTTTGCCAAATTGATGCAGTCAAGATATCAAATGAGTATGATGGGAGAACTTAGCTATTTTCTGGGCCTTCAAGTCAAGCAGAATGAAGAAGGAACTTTTATTTGTCAAACCAAGTACACCAGAAACTTGCTGAAGTAATTTGGAATGCAAGATTGTTCAAGTGCATCCACTCCCATGGCCACTGCAACAAAACTGGATAAGGATACTGGTAAATCAGTAGATATTACTGATTACAGAGGTATGATTGGCTCTTTACTCTATTTAACTGCTAGTAGACCTGATATCATATATGCTACCTGTCTTTGTGCAAGATTTCAAGCAGATCCAAGAGAACCTCACTTAACAGCTGTTAAAAGAATCTTCAAGTATCTTAAGGGAACAGCTGATCTGGGATTGTGGTATCCCAGAGAATCAGATTTTAAACTAATAGGTTACTCAGATGCAGATTTTGTAGGTTGCAAAATTGACAGGAAAAGCACAAGTGGAAGCTGCCAATTTCTTGGAGGTAGATTGGTTTCTTGGTTTAGAAAGAAACAAAAGTCAATTTCCACATCAACTGCAGAAGCAGCGTAGATTGCTGCAGAAAGTTGTTATGCACAAATTCTTTGGATAAAAAATCAGTTACTGGATTATGGGTGAACATATTTTAAAATCCCTATTTACTGTGATAATCAAAGTTCTATTGCTATGACAGGTAATCCAGTTCAACACTCAATGACAAAGTACATCAGCATTAGGTACCACTTCATAAGGGAACATGTGGATGAAGGTACAGTGGAATTGCACTTTATTTCAACAGATCAACAACTAGCAGATATCTTCACAAAACCACTGTGTGAAGCTACTTTTACAAGATTAGTAAATGAACTTGGAATGGTTTCAGGTTCTTTCTCTAAATCTCCTTATCTTGTGTTCTGCTGCATCAGACTTTATGATTAGTATTTACAGATATTACTATCTTTGTGTATTATGTGCTTAATTGAAAATTGCTTAAGTACTGATTGTTGTCTGCTATGAATTTCTAAACTCTGATAGTGATATGAATGTTTCTGTGACTACACTTCTATGAGGATAACTGTGCTAGATGCTGACCTAGTAGTCTTTAATATTCTAAAGATCCCATGTTTGAAGTAATTATTTATCTGGAAATCTATTGACATAAGCAAATTCTGATATTGAGCTTAGTTAAGTTTACTTTGTCTATCTTACTACTAAGTCAAAAACTAGAATAATGCTTCTCATCTGTTAAATTCTGATGTTAGTAAATCTGGTGAATGTACTAAGTGCTGATAAACCTCACTTATCAAAAGAAAAAGGAAAAGAACAAGGAATAAAAATCAGGTACTCCTTTGAGATCTAGACTAAAAATGTGGAAGGGACGACCCAAGTGCATTGCTGGTATTAAGTAATATGCATCAGAAAAGCAAATAATTATTTTTCTTGGTGACTTTTCACACTCTATGATTACTGGAGAAATACTCTGATAATAGCATAAATTCTGATAAGCAGTCGTGACTCACTTACACTGAGAAGCCACTATAAAATGGAATTTCAAAAGATGCATAAAATAAGCACAAAATAGTCGAGGTGGACTCATGCATAAACTCATTCAATAGTAGGCTTCTGAATAATGACAGATTTTAAGTAAAGTTCTTAGTTATGCCTTATTTCTAAGATGTACTGAAGTGAATCAGACTTTACTCTTTGTCTGATATTTAGCTTAATGCACACACTTACACTCCATATGAATGATGAAAATTACTGTGGTGATCAATGTTGTTTTAGATGAACAGTTTATGTGTCAGATTGCATAAATTCTGAGGACAAGCTATGATGGAAGTTCTAATGATTAAGTTCTGAAGAAATGAAATCAGAATTAGTGTGAAGAATTGCAGAATTAGGCATTCATTTTTTGAGTTAAGAAATCATGTTCTGATGACTGTTAAGTTCTGATATAAGTCTAAGTGCTGATATTAAATTCTGATTCCTTACTTGACTTATTTGTGGTTAAAATCTGAAACAGTCTTATTTTAAATCAGAATATGTTCGGGTGAGATATTAACAGTCAATACACTTAGGGTTAGTGGTACACGTCCATGCACAGTAATGTTTACTTGTTTCTTGTGTGCATTAAACCCTGTTTTACACTTCCAATGACTGTTTTTATTCTCCTCAGTCTAGGGTGACGAGGTAGAATTATTTCTACCTGTCAGCATTAAATTTTCCTTGCGTCTCCTGGCATTCTATTGCCTATATAAACCAACACTTCATTCCAACCAATACATCTCTCATTTACACTCAAACTCTCAAACTCATTTCTTCTTCACTCATCACAATCATGGTTAATTACAACTTAGCTCTGAACTATGATACTTTCTCTCTCACCATGAGTTGTCCAGAATGGCAGCAGGAATGGCATGTTACTGCCATTTCTGATGAGGTTTGCGACTCTGTTCCCCAAGAGGTTCTGACAGACCTCTTGTTCTTCTATATGGATTACCATCGCCATGTTGAGCGACTGGAAGAAGAACGGTTGGAAGCTCTTCGACAGCAGGAGCGAATCATTCGTCTCACTATTCTTTTCGTTGAAAGTAGGAAGAAGAAATATGATTTGTAGCTTAGGACAATCTTGTAATTTTGTGCTGTAATTTCAATTTCATGAATGTATTTTCTCAATATATTAATGAAATCTTATATTTTTGCAAGATTTTGTCTCTTAGTTGTTTGAAATTCTAATGCATTTTTAAATCCTGATTTACCCATATTCTGATGACCGTTTTTATATCTGATACAAATCAAGTTCTGATTCTGACGTGGCAGTACCTATTTACTTGATTTATTTTTTTGGTCATTCTCTCACTTAGTGTATTTATACAGAATATTGGTCTCGCAGTAAAAATAATTTTTTTTTAAAGTGGGAACAGTTTAAATTTTAAATTAAAACTGAACTACCTTAATTAATGGGATTACTTGGTAAGTGGAACGGTTTTTCCTTGAAAAACTGTATGTGATAAGTAATGATTACTGTTTTCCCGTGCCCATTAATTATTCTTTACTGCTACATGTCTGACAGGTATCCAACGGTTACTTTTCTACCGTGTATAAGTGAAAGAGAGAGAAGATTGCAAAATCTTTTATTTACTTTCACACTTTATCTCTCTTTTCTTTACTTCTATTCTATCTCATCTCCTGACGTTTTTTTTTCATACAGACATTTTGTCAAACACCTTACAGGCAAACTTATTTCTCAATTTTTCTCATGGCACCTAAGGATTTGATCATAGATGGAGCCAAGTTTGTACCCAACAACTATGCTGCAATCTTAAACCATGATGATGCTCCATCTGATTTGCACTTTGTGCAAGATCTTCTAGCACACAGTGAGATTGGGTATGCATTGACCCAGCCTCAAGTCATTTCCAGCTAATAAGTTCTGACGTTTTGGCGGACTGGGCATTTTGATAATGGTGGTGCTACTGGTATATCAAGCATTATTTTTGAAGTCAATGATGTTGAGCATATGGTAACTCCTGGAGCAGTTCGCAAAGCTCTACATTTACCAGAAGGCTACATTTTCTCAACAGCGGAGGAACCAGTTCTACAGCAGCTCATGGCAAATTTGGGGTATGAGAAGAGTTTGGCCAAGCTTGGATAGTTGAAAAGAGCACATATCAGAAAGGAATGGAGCTTTTTCTTCGACTGCATCACTAAAGCATTCGGAAATAAGTGTTCCAACTTTGATGTCATTCCTATTATGAGTCAGCACATCGGGTATGCTATTATTTACCAAACTCATTTTGATTTTGCAAGTGTTGTGCTAGGCTTTATAGGGGATATGATGACAGAGGATAGGAATGTAGTATACTTTGCTAGATTATGTTAGCTTATATATACTTTTTGCTGTGCTAATGAACCTCAACCAGCCAGTTCTTAATTTCCACCCTTTAAACTTACAAAACGGGCGTTTAATGACTTGGTAAATGCTGACCTTAAGAAAAAGGTGGTTAGACCCTTACAGATACCTCAGCTGTAAAACAGATCTTGGTAAATGCTGATCCTCACACTTACAGATCTGTTTACCCTGATATACAACCCACCAGCACATCCCAGACACCACAACAACCATCAGAACATACCATACATACATCTCAACCTACTCAACCCTCTATCAGACCTCATCTCAAACCTTCATAGATAACTTAACCTTCATCATCAGCACATACTGTGAAGCCTTCATCTTCCAAGCCCAAGAGGACAAAGACTGTACCTCAGACACCACAGAAGAGAAGGAAGATTGTTCTGAGAGATGAGTCAGAGAGTGAGGAACAGGTTCCTGCATCAGAACCTGTTGTTATAGAAGCTGAGAAGGTCCCTTCTCAGAAGGATACTGGAATTGGGGGATCTAAGCTTCTCAAAAGGCTTAGAAGAATGTCTTATGCTGAAACTCCCAAGGAATCTCCATCTTCAAAGAAAAGAAAGAAACAGAGAGCTCACAGGCCAGCTTCAGATGATGAAGAAGCAGCAGCTAAGGAAGGAGATCAGGAATCTCTGATCTCACAAGAGACAGAATTTGCTGAAGCTACTGCTACAGATAAAGCATCTACACCACATGTGTCTCCTGTACATGAACCAGTATCTACTACAGACCCAGGCACAAGTGCTGAAATTGATATTCACAACCTGGTTGTGCCTGAGGTTCTCTACTTAGAAGCTCCACCAGCTCCAATTAATCCATCAACAACACCAGTTCCTGATGCTACTGATACTCCAGAATTGTCTACAACACCTTCTCTGCATCTAGACATTGAAGATCGGACTATAGGTGAGCATCATAATATGGCTGTTGATCAGAACTTGGAAGCAGATCAGCACTTAGAGGATGATGTTGAAGCCTCCATAGCCTATCATACTGTTCTTTTATCAGAGGATGCTGAATCTGTAAGTTCTGATGCTGTAAATGCTGATGATACTGATGATGCTGCTACAAATGCAGATGTTGATGAAGCTGGTCCTTCAGGACATGCACCTCCACAACCTGTTCCTAAATCTGAATTAGTCAAAAAGTTTGTTCGAGGAGATGCACCAGTACCTTGGAGTGAAACTCCTAGAGGACAGGAGTGGACTAAGGAGTGGAACACAGTTACCTTTATTCCATCTGAAAAAATTATTGCTGAGCACTTGGAAAAAGCTGATGAGATGCTAATTAATGATGATTTGAAGACACAGCTAAGAGTTACTGCACTTACTACAAGGCACCTTCAAGTTCAACAATCTGTCACTCAAGACAAGTTGAACAGGGTTCAAGAACTCTTAATGCAAAAAGATACACTTGTCAAGCTCGATAAGAATTTTTTTTCAAACCTACCTTTGACAGAGTTGCTTACATTGAGAAGACCCAAGAGAAGCAACAATCTCAGATTGATGAAATTTTAAAAAATCAAGCTTCTCAGCAATCTCAACTCTATGAAATCCAATCCTCAGTGGAATTGCTTGTCTCTCTTCTCTTACCTGCTGATGCCAAAAAGGGGGAGAAGGTACTTAAGTCCAAATGCAAAATTGTTAAGACACTGAAGGGGAAGGATGATGAAAAAGATGACCAGGGAAACTCTGGAATGGGTGGAGGTCATAGTTGAAAGGAATATGTCCTAAGTCCAATCATGTATGAGGATTTAGGAATAACTTTTATGTAATCTGTTTTGATTTCATTGATATTAATAAAAGACTTGTTTTGTTTTTATTACGGGCTTTATCTATTTAAGTGTTTAAATAAGATATACCATAGTTTAGAGTAAAGCTTTTTGTGGATTATGATGAGACCATAATAGTGAGACCTAAAAAGATGATAACTCTAAACTTAAATAGTTCCTGGTCATAGGATTACTAACTGGTAATTAATAATCCGCAAAGATCGGTACATACTATGCTTGCTTCATTATGAAGGATGTCTGTTCTCATAGACATTTGTGTAGTGACACTATAGCTAGTATGTAGGTGCTTATTATAGAATAAGTTCACTGAACATGACTCGCCCAGCTGAACAACTGATGGAGTTCACTCACGTGTCAGCAGTTGTTCACATAGTGATAGTTGTACAAGTATCCTTAGACTTGAGGTCATCATAGTCATCTTGTGTACACTGAACTATGCTTTGGTTTAGTTCTTAGTCTCCAAGGACAATTATTAGGGCTCTTCTGGGTATAGGAATTTGTACACGAAGATAGTGTATGATCAATAAAGGATCTACCCCTTCCAGTGAAGGAAGCGAATGTTCAAGGCTGATCCACTTATGCTAGTTCAGGAATCTCTGGCCAGAGTGAATGAAATTAGAAAGGAGTTTCTAATTTGCATAGAACTACGCATAGTAAATGGTAAGCAGGTGATTAAATTAGATAGGCTTGATACGAGATCCATGCCTTGTATTTAATCGGGACATTGTAGGGTAGAAGGAGTTTATTGTACGGTAACTATTCACTGAATAGGTTCTTTGTATTCTAAGCAGTGAATTCATATTATCCGGATAGTCGCGATATGCTGAGAAGTATCCCTCACGATGTAGAATAAATGTGATTAATTAATCATATTTAATAAATTAGAGAATTTATATAAATAATGATAAAATAGTTTTATTATTATTTATTTCTACTACCGGCTTAATATTGAACCTACAGGGTCACACCATAAAAAGAGAATGATTTAATGGTGGAGGAATTAATTAATAATGGCTAAATAATTATTTATTTGTGAAATAAATAATTAATTGGCAAATTTAATAATTGATTAAATGAGATTTAATTGATTATAAATTAATTAAGAAAAGTTCTTAATATTATTAATTAAAGGATTTAATTTTTGGAAATTAAATCAAGAGAGAGAATTATTTCTAAAGTGTTTACAAAAAGGATTAATGATTAAAAGGTGTTTTAATTATTAATGAGAATAATAAATGGGATAATAATAATAATATTTATGGGAAAATTTCAGCTGAAAATTTTGCCTATAAATACACTATTATAGACCCTATTTTATTCGAACCAACCTCGAAACCCGAAAACCCAAAAAGTTTGGAAAACCCAATTCTCTCAACCTCCTTCCTCCTCCTTAACATCGTTTTCTTGATGGATACCGGTGGAGTGCTTCACACTTGAGGAGCAACTGCTAAGGATCTCTGATCGTTGTCTCCGAATTATTTTAAAAGGTTAGATTCGATCCCTCGAATTTTTATTCACGATTTATATGCTTTTATTTGGATTTTGTATGTGTAAAAGTGTTTTGCCATGACCCCGCTGCGTTTAAAATCCAACAATAGTGAAGGTAGAGGTCTCTCATCAAGAAGAGTTGAAGCTACATGTCATAGAACAAGTTATAATACTGGAAAAAGAATTACTTCTGATACTGGTAAAAGGATAAGTTCTGATGAACTTTTGGATCTTGATGAAGAAATTTCAAGACAGTTATTTTAGAAGGAAAATCCAGGAATGGACTTTGAGAGTCTATTGGAAGAAGAAGCTAGACTTAAGTCAGAAAAAGTTAACGCTAAATCTGAAGCTTCTGTTGGTAAAAAGAAACTTCCAAAGGTCAAAGGCATTGTGATAAAAGAAAGGACAAATATTGAGGCAACCAAGGCCAAATCACAATTGCAGATAGATCCAAGGTCTAAGGGCAAAGAAAAAGTTGGTGAACCTATAAAGGTTTATGTGCCTCCTGTGGATGAAGAAATTTCTGATGAAGATGCTGATCTTACTCTGACTTCAAGAAAGATTGCTAAGACAACCTCTAACATGGCTCAAGTTGTTCAGAGTCAAGATATAGTTAGTTCTGATATTACAAAGAAGCAAGTAACCTCTGACATAGCTCAAGTTGACTTGATATCAGAAGATAAGGAAAAGGAAACCTCTGACATTGCTCATGTTAAACCTTCAAAGATACTCCTACCAGGTTTCACCAAAGCCAAATAGACTCAACTTTTGAAGACTGCTGCAAGTGGTTTTGAAGCAAGAGTGTTGACTGGAAAGGAAGCAAGAGATAAATCTGGATTGGGTAGTGCTGATGAAAGAAGAGTACAAAACACAACCAATGATCCAACTTCCTTAAGTGAACCAGGTGTTGGAGCAACTCCTGAAAGATTGAATCAACTAGAATCTGTACAGATGGTTTACCATACCTACTTGAAATAACACATCTTGTTATACTTCATGACAGATGCTAGGGTTTACCATATAAGGGAAAATGCTATTCCACTGAAGTATTTTGAAGAACTGGAACATGTATTATTCTTACTTCACGTGAATGACAGAATAACAGAAAGTGCTGCAAACTATTTGAAGGTTCAAATTCAGAGACAGAAAAGGCTTTATTCTGTAAAGTCTGACAACACATATCTTCCAAAGTACAGAGATCACAAGGGTGATATTGTTGAGATGAAGCCTAACTCTGCTAAGATTATAACTACCTTTCTGGGTTATAAGGCTGTAGAATTCAATCTTGAGTCTGACAAAGCATATTTGATCAGACTGGATCAGGATATAAGGAAAGCTAGGATTAATGATCTCAGGACTGCTATCTTCCAAACTGGTGAAGATTCTGCAGAGCTTAAAGATGCTAAAAGGAGGATGATTGATGATCTCAGATATGCTGAGAGATGTTTGTTAAAGAACTATCTCAGAACAACTCCTGACATCAAAGAGATCAGAAAGTGAATCCAAGTCAAGATCTACAACTGCTCAAATTCTGGTATGAATACAGACTGAAGTTGTTATTAGAAGTTAAAGTTGGTAAAGCTTTAAGGACTGTAAGTTGCAGTTATCTAGTCAATTTCTCATGCATTTGTACTTAATGTTTTTAACATCATCAAATATTTGTTAAACTTGTATATTATGCTAATTTACAAGTTGGGAGAGATTGTTAGATATATTTGATAATGTCATGACTAATATGATTTATGTTTAGTTTTCAGATCTTACATAAACAGGACAAATCAGTACTTAACTGAAATCAGCACTTATACTGAAGTCAGAACTTAAGTCATCAGTACTTAAGGTTCAGGAGATATTTATCAGAAGATAATATCAGTACTTAGAGGAAACGTTTAGATAAGTAAGGCGACTGATTGAAGAAAGAGAAGATCGAGACAAATGTAAGAAGAGATATGCATGAAGAAGGAATTCTATGAAGAAAAGAATATTTGGAAGAAAAGATATCTGATTTTTAGGAAGCAGAATTATATTCCATATCAATTAGCGATTATCTTGTAACTGTGTAGTATATAAACACAGACATAGGGTTTACACTATAAGTGTTATCATTATCGAGAATATTATTTATTGTAACCCTAGCAGCTCTCATGATATTTGTTCATCACTGAGAGAGGACAGTTCCATATGGTAACAGAGTTTATTACTTTGAATAAAGTCTATTTTCTGTTACTTGTATTATTTGAATTTGATTTGATTGTGCTATACACTATATTTAACCCCCTTCTACAGTGTGTGTGACCTAACAGTATGAAAAGCATAAGTTGTTTGAGGTACCTTCAATTCAGCAGTTTCAGGGCTGCCATCAGCATTTGCCATTAAAGCATAATTCACCTCATCTTCAGAATCTGAAGAGTCTATCCAGCTTTTCTTCTTTGTGACAAGTGCCTTGCCTTTGTCACTCTTTCCTTTCTTATAGTCAGGATATATGTGGCCTCTTTCACCACAATTATAGCATTTAACATTTGAGTTGTCTCCTCTGTCAGACTTTGCACTTTTGCCTTCATACTTTCTGAACCCTTTCTTATCAGAACTTCCACCTTTCTTGGAAAACTTCTTTCCCCTTATAATTTCCTGTAGGCTATCTTTGTGATAACCTTCACCATAAGAGCACATAATTTCATCATCTCTTCATCAGCATCTATTTCAGGTAAACATTCAGTTTTTGAATCATCATCATTAGAACTTGATTATTCTGAATCAGACTTTATGATGAGAGCCTTTCCTTTGCCTTTCTTTGAGACAGCCACCTTAGGGGATTCTTCCTCAGCTTTAAGAGCAACTGTCCTTGACTTTCTCCCATGTCTCTTGCTCCTTTGATCCATCTCAAGTTCATAAGTCTTGAGCATACCATAAATTTCATCAAGAGTAGTTTCATCAAGAGCATAGTTGTCTCTTATAGTAGTAGACTTCAAATCCCAACTTTCAGGAAGAGCTAAGAGGAATTTTAGATTTGAATCTTCAAGATCATATTCCTTGTCCACCAGTGACAGATCATTCAAAAGTTTGACAAACCTGTCATATAAGTCAGTTAATGACTCATCAACTTTTGAGTCAAAGTGCTCATACTCTTGAGTGAGTATAGTCCTCCTGTTCTTCTTGATTGCATCAGTTCCCTGGCATCTTGTCTCCAAAGCATCCCATATCTCCTTTGCAGTCTTGCAATGAATTACCCTGTTTGACATGACATTATCAATGGCACTATGCAGTAAATGCCTTACCTTTGCATCCTTGGCAATGGATGAGATATCTTCAGCTGTATACTCACTTTTCTCCTTTGGTATGGTCTTTGCTGACTGATCTGCAACTACAACAGAGAGCTTGGTTGGTTTATGTGGTCCTTCATTAATCCTATATAGGTATTCTGGATCTGTAGCTTCCAGAAACATAACAATCTTAACTTTTCATATGGGATACTCAGAAGGTCTCAGTATGGGAACCCTAATAGTCTCATATCGACTGTAAATTTGAGTTTTTTAATTTCTCGATAATGATAACACATATAGTCTCATATCGACTATATGTAATTTATATTATAATTGTGTACTACATAAACAATAGTAATATCTACTTTCGTAGATACTTACAAATATCTGTATGGGAACCCTAATAGTCTCATATCGACTGTACACCTATGTCTGTGTTTATATAGTACACAATTACAAGATAACTTCTAATTGATATGGAATATAATTCTGTCTCCTAAAATATATCAATCGGATATCTTATACAAGTCTTCTTATCTTCTAACTCTTTCCATGCATATCTTCTTTTGTTTTAGTCTCGATCTTCTATCCTGTAAATCAGCTTCCTTCCTTAACTATAAGTCCTCCCGCACTTAAGTTCTGACATAACCTTAAGTTCTGATATGACCTTAAGTTCTAACTTTCAGTAAGTATTGATTCCAGTAAGTACTGATATTTCCTGTTTATTAAGATCTGAAAACTAAACATGAAACATATTAGACATGACATCTCAAATATATCTAACAGTCGTAAAAGTTTTTAATAAACCACAAGGTTACTATTCCTAAAGGTCTTTTACTGACGTCAAAAATTTGGGTTCTTATAAGAGCCCAATGAACTTTATGAACAACCAATAGGGGTTAATGTGGTCAACAAGTTTGTCACGTGGTCTAGCTTTGAGGATAGCGAAATTGAGTCGCTTCTTAGGGAAGATGTCAAGGTCAACTATGAGTCTAATCGAGAGATTCATGAGTTTTTTAAGGACTTGACGTCGGAAGAGTTATTAGGTGAGTTAAACAATATCTGTTCCAAATGGGAAACTCCACCCGAGGATGTTAGTGTTGAACCTAGGCACGTTTCAAGGAGTCCCGTTCGTGAACCACCTACACTTGACTCGATGTTGCCTCACTCCAATTTTGACCAATATGCCCTAGGAGAGTTTAGACCCATTTGTTATGTCACTCATATTGTTTTGAACCATGATCAACTATCAAATATCTCTAGTTTTCTTAAATAAAATGAAAAAGTCATAAGTTGGTTTAGGGAAAACATTAGTGCTACTTGCCCTATAGGGTTGAATGAATGCACTTTGCTAGAGAAAGTCTTTTCTAGTAAAAAATTTCAAAACTGTCTTGACTCTTTCTCGAAGCTTCATCCCATTTTTCCTTCTGGTATTGGTTAATTAGTCTCGGTTTGTCACCTCCCCTCGCGACGCTCGGGTATTGGGGAGGAAATGTGTGTGTTGGTTGTGTTAGTTATTAGTTTTTCAGTATGTCGCTTCTCCTTCATCCCTTATCAGGTATTTTCTCACCGTTCTCCATTGCATATTTCTCTCTTTACATACATTGAGGACAATGCATGATTTAGGTATGGGGGAGGGTTTTAGTTTAATTCTTCAAAAACAAAAAACCTAAAAAATTAAAAAAATTAAAAAAATAGAGACATGTTTAGCTAAGTTGTCTTACTCTCTCTTGAACTTTAATAGTAGTTGGTGTTAACATGTTTTAAAAAACTTATATGTATGGTTCCTTTTAGATTATTTAAACATAGTTAGGTAAGGTGTCTTTTTGAAACTCGTGTTGAACGGTTTTCACCCTAGATTTCAAGACGACACTTTTTACACAAGAACTTAATTGGAGAGATTGTCTAGGAATGTTATTCGATACTTGAGAGAGAACCCACATGTTGAAACAATGTCGAATCAATTTTTTGCGAAAAAATATAGAAAAATGCAAAAAGAAAAAAAAAGAAAAAAATTGATGAAAAAACTACTTCAATACCCATTGTTCTTATTAACAAAAATATTTAGATAATGGGCACAAGTAGAACTGACTAGTATTGTTTTGTGGCCTTTGTTACTCGAGTTATTAAGTTCGTCGGGGGATTTTAAAACCTAGTGCCCTAAAACCATTTGGTTTGGGAGTCACTGACCTAAAGCTCGCTACATGGGTAAAATAGAAATCCTAATAAAACAGACATCAGAAAGTCAATTGAAACAATAAAAAAGAAAAAAAAGAATAATTTTGTGAAGTTTGTCTAAATACTTGTTTTGATAGAGAATGGGTCATTTCAATATTAGTTAAAAAATAGAAAATGTTCTTAGACAGTTAAATCCATCAAAGGCCTTAAATTCACTACACACCTTGGGATCTTTTGTAAAAATTCTAAGTCAACATAAGCATATTTGAGTCACCTACATCTTGGCTATTACTAGAAGATTCTTTAAAGCACATATTTTCCTTATAAAATCTTTTTGTTGACACCAATGTATATTATAGTAAAATTGAGGTGGATGCTTGTTAAATTGTCTCAAAGATTTTATGGGTATATCATCTGTAAACCCTTAGGAGACAAAACTCCTCCGATGGAGATCGTCTATGGGTTTAACGGGTTGGTAAACCTAAAAATTCCTGTCACGCCTAGGAAAAGGAGCATAAGATTTTTCTTAGTTAACATTTTTTTTTTGATTTTACTCGAGGATGAGCAAAAGATAGGTATGGGGGCATTTGATAATCACATATTTTTGCATAATTTTATACCTATTTATTGCTTGCTTTCATATATTTAATAAATTAATTTGTTACATTCTCATCATTTTGTAGATATTTGAAAAAATGAGAAATGTGAAGAAAATAGGAGAAAAGGACAAAAAGGGAAGAAACATAATGTTACCAAGCAACTTGTCGAAAGAGCCAAAGGAAAGAGTTGGTGGAAATCAAAGGTCAAGATCAACATAACACACCACTCACTTGGATGACCAAGATTCACCCAACTCTACCCTAAACCCAACTTTTTAGCTATAAATAACCCCTCCCCCTTGTATTCTTCATCTAGTTTTAGTGTTACCCTAATTTTAGTAGTAGCCTCTCTTTTTAATTTCTAGATCTAGTTTTCATTTCCATTGTAGTAGCTTTCAATTATTGTAAACACTCTTTTATATTAATGGCATTCAAGCTTTCATTTACTTTGTCTTTCTATCTTTCTACATGCATCTTCATCCTTTTTATTTTATTTTATGGCTATGATCCTATTTCGGTTTTGGTAAGCGGATAAAACAGTAACCTTACCAACCACTTGCTAATTGAAAGGAGCCTTAGCTAATATTCTTGTATTCATTATTAAGTATACTGACCCCTTTCTAAATCGCAAATTTTATTAGAGGGATTAGTATTTTAGATTTACATCTATCATTTGTTAGGGTCAAGTTCAGCTCGGCATAATTTCAGTTTGTGTTGGGTCTTTCTTCAGTAGCCTTGGTATTAGTTATAGTTACAGTTAAGATTTTTTTTGGTGACTTGGTTTCTTTTCGGTGGTCTAGTAGTACATTTCATGTAGTCTTTTATTTCCAAATCCAGTGCTTCAATTACTTCCATAAAAGCTTGTGTTTTGTTATTTTAGAATAATTTTTATGTCTCATATTATCTCCTATACTAGGTTGTATTCCCTTGTCCACTTACTTGATTTTAGTTGATATATTCAAGTCATAATTATATCTTAGTTATTATTGATTCATCATTTGCATATTTCTGTAATCACATTCCCATTATTAGACTTCTTTAAATTTAATTATAGATTAATCGTCCATTTAATCTAGTAGTAATGAATTAGGTTTACTTCCATCCAACATTTAATTTTTGTATTATCTTTTGCTAGTCTGATAAGTAAATTCATCATTAATATTGACATAGTACTCTATTAGAATTAATTAATGTTAATTAAATTCTCTACTTGTAGTTGTAGTTACATAGTTGGTCTTTAGAATTGAATTGCTAGCCCAAACCCATTGCATGTTTCCAACCCATTTGTATTTTTTAATTTGTGTACTTAATTTCTAGCCCGATCTCTTTTCTTTCCTTCTTTCATAACTAGCCCAATAGAATTCCTGGCCCAAAAGACAAACTTGCAAGCATTGACCCAAATAACATTCTTTCTAGTTTATTAGTTCTCCGTAAATCGTAGCTTTTATGTTATAGCATTTAATAAGCATTCTTTTATATTTTAATTTTTGTAATCATTGCTCTCATCATTATTATCAAGTCATTAGTTATTAACTTCTTTAATTAGTATAACTTTATTTTACTTCGGTAGTTATTCTATAATAGTTGTTTACTTTTTATTTCATTTAGCAAGAATTAAAATTTTCATTTTTAGTTATTCTTTTTAATGATCTTATTTCGTTTGGGTTTCTTGATTTAATTGTTAATTAGTGAAAAAAAATCTCATTCAAAAATCATTTTCTAATTTGCCTAAATTAAAAATTAAGGTTTTGCGAAAAATATTTAGTCTCAGCGGAACGAATCTAAAATATTAAAACGAGAATTGTGCGCTTGCAATTTAAAATGTTTATTTTTGGCACATCACTGTCTCCGGAATCTTGAATTGAAACGTGGATCTCGATCAGATACATTGGATACAGGAATTCCATGTCGCATCACAATTACCTTAAGATATAAGTGTACTAACTTGTTGAGTGAAAATCTTTCATTGATTTGAAGAAAATGTGCTGACTTGGTTAGTTTATCGATAATCACCCAAATTGCGTCATGATATCCTTTGGTCCTTGGAAGTCCTACCACGAAATCCATTGCTAAATGTTCCCATTTCTATTCTGGAATATCCAGTGGTTGTAGTAATCCGCTTGGGCGTTGGTGTTCTACTTTGACTCGTTGACATGTGTAGCATTTACTTACCCACTCTGCTATTTCTTTCTTCATATTCGGCCACCAAAAGTTTTCTTTCAGATCTCAATACATTTTTGTGCTTCCGGGATGTATGGAATATCTTGAGTTGTGAGCGTATTGTAAGATTTCTTCTTTCAATTCTGGCACATTAAGTACCCAGATTCTTGATGAAAATCGTAGAATTCTTTTATCATCTTTCGAACTTGTGATTTCTTCTCCAGTTAAGTTGTCATCTTCTTGACTCATCACCTCTTCTTTACATCTTCTAATCTTTACTAATAATTTTGGCTGGAATGTCATTGCATAAATAACTTCAGTGGACTCACTTGGAATACGAACCTCAATTTCCAACTTCTCGAATTGTCTGACTAATTCTTCTGAAGAAGTCAACATATTTAATTTCTCTTTTCGGCTTAGCGCATCGGGCATGACATTCGCTTTTCCTGGATGATAGCTGATTGTAACATCATAGTCTTTAATCAACTCTAGCCATCGTCGTTGTCTCATGTTAAATTCCTTCTGCGTAAAGATATAATTTAGACTCTTATGATCCGTGTAAATTTCACATTTCTCGCCATAAAGATAATGTCTCCAAAGTTTCAGTGCGAACACGAGTGCTGCTAGTTCCAGATCATGCATAGGATATATCTATTCATGAGGTTTCAGTTTCCTAGAAGCATATGCAATTACATTACCGTGTTGCATCAATATGCATCCTAGTCCTCGATATGAGGCGTTGCTGTAAATGACAAAATCTTATTGCTCATCTGGTAACACAAGTACAGGTGCGGTCACCAATCGATTCTTTAGTTCTTGAAAAATCTCTTCACATTTTTCATCCCATACGAACTTTTCATTCTTTCGAGTTAACTTGGTTAGTAGCGTAGCTATTTTCATAAAATCTTTGACAAATCTTCTATAATAACCTGCCAATCCCAAGATACTTCTGACGTCTGTCGGTGTCTTTGGTCTTTCCTAGTTCAATACAGCTTCAATCTTGGCTGGATCAACTTTAATTCCTTCCATGTGATTATATGGCCCATAAATTGTACTTCTTTTAACCAAAATTTTCATTTCGAGAACTTCGCTTAAAGCTGTTTTTTTCTAAATTTCCAAAGCAATCCTCAGATGCTCGACATGTTCTTCTTCAGTCTTCGGGTAAATCAAGATGTCATCAATAAATACAATCACAAATTTATCCAAGCATCTCTTGAATACCCTGTTCATTAAATCCATAAACGTTGCTGGTGCATTAGTCAAACCAAATGCGATTACGAGGAATTCATAATGTCCATATTTGGTACGAAAAGCAGTCTTGGGAATATCTTTAGGTTTAATCTTCAATTGATGGTATCCCGACCTTAAGTCTATCTTAGAAAACCGTGAGGATCCTTTTAACTGATCAAACAAATCATTGATCCGTGGAAAATGATACTTATTCTTAATAGTCAGCTTATTTAGTTCACGATATTCGATACATAGTCGCATGCTGCCGTCTTTCTTCTTCACAAACAATACTGGTGCACCCCATGGGGATACACTGAGTCTTATTCCTTTATCCAGAAAATCTTGCAATTGCGTTGATAATTCCTTCATTCCAACTGGTGTCATTCAATATAGAGCTTTAAAAAGTGGTTCTGTACCAAGTGCTAAATCGATAGTAAACTCAATTTCTCGGTCTGGCGGTAATCCTGCGAGTTCATCTGGAAAAATGTCAGGAAACTCACATACAACCGGAATGTCTTCTATCCTTGGACTTTCCTTTATTGTATCTAACACATAAGCTAGATATACTTCACATCCTTATCGTAGTAATCATTTAGTCAGCATCATTGTCAAGAATTTCTTTCTTTGTTTCTCGCCCCTAAATATTACCATTGCATTTTCCGCAGTTCGCACATTTACTTTTTTATTCGCACAATCGATCTGAGCATTATGACAAGCTAACAAATCCATCCCTAAAATAATATCAAACTCTCCTAACTTGAAAAGAATCAAGTCCGCAAAAAAATGATGTCCAGCTATATCAATATCGCATTCTAGACATACTCGATCTACAGGATTTTGGTCGTCATTCGCTAATTTTATAATTAATGTCTCGCCCAACCGTTGAATCTCACAACATATCTTATCAATGAATTCTTCAAAAATTAAAGATCTTGTAGTTCCAGAATCAATCAATACTTTTGCATCTACTGAATTCACAAAAAACGTACATGCAATCACACTAGGACTCTGTACAGCTTCCTTCATTGTCATATTAAAAGTTTTTGCTCTAGGCTGATTGTGTTATGGTAGTGGAGGTAATGCCAACACTTTTGGAACACTAGCTGCCATAGTTGGTCCTCTGCAATCCCTGACTACATGCCATTTCCTTCCGTATTAGAAATAAGTAACTTTTGTTCTCCCTGCTGAACATTCATTGGAATAATGCCCTTTCTGCTTGCACTTGAAGCATGTCACATTTTCCTTATTGTAGACGCCCGTATATTTCTGACCATATGTCTTACAGTTTGGCAATGGGGGTCTGATCATTCCTGTTGGTTGGAAGTTTGGAAACGATTACCTACTCTCTAGTTGCCTTGTCCGGTCCTTTTAAAATTCATATTTGTCCGGGTTTGAAATCCCGGCTTCCTGTTGCACTACTAGAAAAAGTGCATTAGACATCGCCATTTACAAATTGGTTTCCGATGACACCGATGTTAAAAGGGCTCTTTTACGTCGGCTGTAATAGAACCGATGTCTTTTACTAAACCGTGCATCGGTATATCCTTCAACCGATGTCTAAAACTTGTCTTTAAAATTTTTAAGCGCGGTCCCATTCTCTGCCCCCACCTTAGCCAAATTTTTACCAAATAAGTTCCCCCAAATACTTCTCGCTTCTCTAAATAAAAACTTTGTTTTGATATCTCTCTCCCCCCCTTCTTTAAAAAAAAATATTTCAGACAATAATTTAAAAACAAATAAAAAACATTCTCTCCCCTTTTTCAGACAAAACAGGTCATTATCTCTCTTTTCTTCCCCGATTTCAAACCTAACTTCTTCTCCCCCTTTTGAAATTTTTGATTTCTTTACAAACTTCTTCCTACTTTTTCTCCATTTTGTTTCTTTAACTTTTTTCTTTCTTTTTCGGTTTAACCTAACTTCTTTTCCTTTTTTCTCATTTTTTTTGTTCGATTAAGCATGGATTTTAGAAATTAAAGGTTGGAGCTTTCAGTTTTAGGGATTAAAGGTTTGATTTACAACTTCGAGTTCATTTGGGTTCGAGTCTGGGTTCGAGTCTAGGTTTGATTGGTTCGAGTTTTGCTTTGGATTGGTTCGATTTTGGTTTCAAATCGTTATTTGCTAAGCTACATGCTTTCAATTTTTTGTTCGATTGAGTGTTTATACTTGCATGTTGGTTTTTGTTCGAATTTGGATTTGTTCTTTATTTTTATACTTACATGTTGCTTTCGATTTTTTGTTCTTTGTTTTTGTACTTGCATGTTGTTTTTTGTTGGAGTTTGGATTTGTTATGCACAACTGTAATTTTAAAATTTTAATACTTGCAATTTAAAGTTGAAATTTGAATGCTTGCATTTTGCTTACTCACTGAAAGTTAAATTTTTGTTCGATTAAGAATGCACACTGTTTGGATTTTGTATAATGCTTGTAATTTGTTATACTTGAATGTTTTGAATGATTCATTACACTGTATTATTACCTCATTATAGTGTAATCAACCATTTATGGTAGCATATTTTTACATTTTTAGGCAGTTAAATTAATGTATGTTATCATAACATGAGATTATATATATATATATATGAAACCCGTATTTAATTATAGTTTCGTAATGACAATTAGGTAGGTCTTGTACAGATGGAACAACATATGGATAAAATATGGATCGGGAAAGACAGGGACACATTAGAGCAAGAATCGAAAATCCTACAGCAGGAAGGATCTTGATGTTGTTCGTATGGAGACTCTTGGCTACATCGAAGGATTCATGTAGCTAGCTACTTTGCTTCTCTAAATCTCATGAAATGAAACTGATGCTTATTAATTATGTCGAAACATTTGTAAACTTACCATGACTGCTGTTGATATTATGGTCGTATAATTATGGTACTTTAAGGTTGTACGCGCGTAGCGCAGGCTGTTGATCATATTGTTGTTATGCTGATGGCTTTTGGTAATGAAACAATTTGGTACTTTAAGGTTGCTATATGGATTTGGTGTTAGATTTAGATAGTATTGTTTTGGTTTGATCTTGTGTTGGCTGGCTGGTGGTTTGGTTAATTTAGGTAGGCAGTTTTGTATGTTTTGGTTTAGAAGCCATTTGGTATTTTTTCCATTTGGAATGTTATGGCGGTGCATATAAAACAATTAGTGTCTGTCCAATTTTTAGGCATATAGACATCAGTTTCTGCACACATTCTTAAAAACTGTTGTTAAACTGCTACATGGACATCAGTTCTTAAACAAATCTGCAAAGCACCTGATGTAAATTTCAAACAAATACATCGGCACATTGATGTTGAAGAAGGCGAAAGTTTAGTACCTTTTACATCGGCTACAAAATGATGAGGCAGGTATAGAACAGACTATGGTTACCATAAGGAAACCGATGTTAAAAAGCCATAACACATTGGGACAGAACCTAAAATCGATCTCAAAAAGAAGTTTTTACATCGGTTTAAGCTCAAAAGTGGTGTTAAAACAGAAATTGACATCGGTTCTATTTTTATAACCGATGTAAATGTCGATTTATACTTTGTAAATTAATAGTTAAGCTGCATAATTAGATCATATTAAAGCTATTTTGAAAAGATTGTAATGCAGTTTTTGTTAAAAAATAGAGAATATACATCAGTTTTTAAGCTTAAACCGATGTTAAAGATGTTGCCAGACATCAGTTTATAACCGATGTCATATGGGGGTACCTTTCTCTACACCTGCATAGACATCGGTCAGGAAAACCTTTAACATCAGTTTTTGGCCGATGTCTATTGAAGGTTTTCTAGTAGTGTTGGCACGGTTCTAAAAATTTCCTTGTCCCTTTTCCTTTGGGGAAATTTCACTTTCCCCTTCAATAATCATGGATTTCTGAACCACGGCGGTGTGACGCCCTCACTCTCGGGGTTAGGAAATGAGGACCCACACACCTTTAAACTATGCATTAAGTAAGCATAAACCCCGATTAGCTACTAACAGGATCAAACAGGATAAAATATGAGACAAGATTACAAATACCAACCATAGAATATAATTTACAACCCAAAATAAAATCAAATTTACATAGTCGATCCCGAATTGGAATCAACAGATAACCCATTATATATTAATAACCTTTCGGCTAAGCGCTTGCACACTCAAAACCTGTACTACCTGCTCTGGAAACCAGAAGCCCTCAACACGGTAAGGACCACCAGGTACGCTCTTACGAGCAGTGCGCCTAAGCCTGGCCATCTTCTTGCTTAACTTCCATGGTTAGATTAAAACAAAACATATGAGTATAAAACTCAGCAAGTAACTATAAAACAGTTCTATGATACAAAATCCACAATATACCATTTCTGTTTTCAAGGCATTCTTCTTTTACATTTCTAGGTGGCAGATTTCTATCTTTCGAGCTATGAAAGGGGTTATAAAGAAAATGTTTGGCTTTCAAGGAACAAGGCTCAGGATAGGGTGAAAGCCGACATTCATCACAAATCATTAACAGGATCACAAATGATCTTTCAAATGGAAAGCGATAATATTTTCATCATTGGGAATCAATTATATGATTGATAATATCAACAGAATCACAATCAGGTTTCACAAGCTGTAAGCTTCACAATACCATAATCAACTCTTTACAAAACAATATAAGCCTTTTCATTTTCAAAGAATCAATTACGGAATAGGAAATTTCAATTCCTATTTAAATAGTTATGGAACCCTTGATTGGACTACTTTATCTTTCATTTCATAATAATACGGGTGATCAGCCCGTACCGACCTCCATCCGGTCTTTAAGGTACCAATGGCATAATTTCAGCCTTAAACAAGACTAGCCCCGCTAGCCTCTTAACATGACTGGACTAGTCCCACTAGTCTCTTACTTCTCAATCCAATCCATCAGGAATTCGTTTGGAAAACCTTGTGTTGTAAAAGAAAGGTTTTACTAAATTCATTTTATCATTACCAAGAATATGAAATCATTCAGACTCTTTCAAGTCTAAACTCATTCTTAAGTTCAAATTTCAAGAATTCAAAGATAAGAAAATGAATCGAGGATAAGCAATGTCAATTTTGGGGATCTTGATCAAATGATAACAAGGTCAAGTTAGGGAATCATAACCGTTTCATGCATCAATAGGGTATAAGGTAAACAAAGGAGTAAAGGATAATTACACAAGGGGTTCATAAAGGTTCTTATAGGGTTTACAACAGTTCATGGTATTAACAAGTAATCAAGATAAGAAAAGGTTACCAAAGGGTTTGAACAATAATCTTATCAATAACAAGTTCACGAGAACAATGATAGGGTATCTCAAGAATCAATAACATGGGTACATTAATATATAAAAGTTCAATACTCTACATGGCATGAACAATATCCTCCTTATAACCATTTACACAAGTGGAGTTACTTGCCTGAATTCGCTTTCCTATTTCACAAAGCTTGAACTACTGCCACCTATTATTCCTTTCCCTTTCCTATCCTGAATGCCCTCATGCTCCGAATCTACAATCCAAAAACCAAAACCTTAATTAGATTCCCACTTGACGTT
Source organism: Apium graveolens (assembly GCF_009905375.1). Taxonomy (NCBI): domain Eukaryota; kingdom Viridiplantae; phylum Streptophyta; class Magnoliopsida; order Apiales; family Apiaceae; genus Apium; species Apium graveolens. Next base: position 71,666,172 of record NC_133647.1, read on the forward strand.
CCCAGAACACCCTTAATCGAAATACCTTAAGAGTATTTATATACTCAATTATAAACACACAACACGTCTATACCATAACTCGTATACTTTAACCAAATAGACTTCGAATCATGCATTACGATGCAGATACGTCATATAACATTTAATCCTTGCATTTTTAACTCTATACTTGAGTTATCATATCAATTATATACCTTTGTAACTAGACGACTTAATCCTTCCTTTTTCAAGACTTAATTCGAACTAAAACAATCAAACAAATCCCATATCTCTTAGAAATTATACATGCATTCACTTAGCATCAAATCAATCACTTTTATATCTATGTTCCATTCGGCTATAACCACAAAACACAACCCAAGAATCAAACATTATCATGCAAGTATCAAAGTTGCATAGAAACTTGAGATCAAGTCACCACTTATTCGTTTAAATCATCTTTTAGCCTAAACGCTTACATGCACAACTTTATCTTGACATGCACTTACTAGAACCAAATAAAAATCACATCTATAGTTCATTTAAACACATAAATCAACTTTAATCCTTTAAGGTCAAGCAATAACACCCGAAATTTCCAAAAATCAAGACATGCATGCATCTTTTGGAGTTCTTAAACCACATCTCAATCTACTTATTCATGAATATCTACAATCAATCAACAACAAATCATTTACATCATAAAAATCAACTTAATAAACAAGAACCACTCGGTTTTCAAGCAAAACAACACATGTAACTTCTATTTCGATTCTTTAAATCATCAACTAATCAAATTTCTCAATTACTTATGGGAATATACATTAACAAGTCATTTCCATAAAACAATCAAATTTATTTTCTCAAAATCAAGGACCCATTCGGGTTTTTAAAGAAATAACACATGCAAATACCGAAAATAAGTTTCACGATTAATATAGCTCAATAATAACATCATCACTCACCACTGGTTCATCGGAGTTCATCACTGGTGGCTGTGGCTTCACGGTGGTGCCCTCATTCGAGGGTGTCCAACCACAAAACCCCCAATTTCCCTCTAAAAATCACATCAACAAACACATGAAAGAAATAATCATCACAAAATCACATCATCTTGATTCTATAAAACAAGAACTCGGAAAAATCGAACCCAAACACACACACACACTCGCATGTAAGTACCAATACACACATGTTGTAACAACCGAGAAATTATGCTTGTATTATATCATAATAAAGATAAATTATGTGTATTATTATGTGATTAAAGGTGTTGAGTCATTAAACCCTAACTGCTATGTGTTACGTGTTGTCTGTTTTGATCCAAACGTGTTTTGGATATTTATTGAGTGTTTTATCGTAAGTTATATATCTTATATTAAAACCCGTACAGCTCAAAACCATGTTTTAAAAGCCCGTATTTCAAACAAAATCATTGACCCTATTTTACCAAAAATGGCCTATACCATATCGCTATTCTGAACCCCTAGACGTTTTACAAATATACCTTTTTCACGAAAAATGACTTTTCCGGACCCCTTCGGGTACTAAAAACCCCACAAAAATCACATTTTTATTTTATATGATCATGAAATTATCATACATTATTTTTCTTTGCATTTTTGTAATATTCACAATTTTTGAAAATTTTTACCATTAATTTTTTATTTATTGGATATTTAAAAATTCATTATTAATACCCAAAAATTATAAAAATTGGGGCCAAATATTTTTTATTAGGAGTGTAATTAGCCCCTTAATTTTATTTGGGGGTATTATTTTACATAAATATAAATAGCTAATTATTGGTAATTAATTAGTTAATTAATCATAAAAAAATCAGAAAATTCAGAAAATCAAGAATTACGGTTTGTTGGTGAAGAACAACTGCAGAATTAAATCCTTGATTTGAAGGTGATTCTGTTATCCGATTTGATCATGTGAGTAACCAAAACGATCCTTTTGATCTCTACTTGCTATTCATACCATCAATTTTGTGTTTTATAGCTGTGATTTTCGATTTGTAAATTAGGGTTTATGACTGAAATTAGGGGTTTTTGATTTAGTAATCGTTGGTTGTTTGTGATGATTGGAATAGCTTTATTTTGTGATTTGCAACCGAATCATGCCAGGAATTGTTGTGTTCTATTAAGAGAAACTACGAACCGAGGTCTCGGGTTTTTTTTTTCAAATTGATTTTCTGAACTTAACTGTGATGGTTAGAAGTTTTTGATTCCAGGGATAGATTGTTTGTGATTAGAGCTCTAATTTCATGTATACCCCGTTGAATATGGTTTCAAATTTGTGATCACCGGAAACTGCCGCTGTCGGCGGCGTTTCTCGGCTTATCCGGTCTCGATGTCGTTGTTGGGGGGAGGAGAAGTAGCCCTGTGTCGTGTGGAACGAAAACGCATCATAAAGTCAGCCAGAAAGCACGCGTTCGAACGTTGGATTTCTCGCCGGAAAGCTCACCGGAGTTGGTTACCGGCGTCGTGTTCTGTCCCGGTAGCTGCCTGTTCTTGGCGACCCGGGTTCGACCCGGTTCCAACCCGGTTTCGACCCAGGGTTTGATCCAAAAACCCTAACCCCTTTTTCCTGTTATGTGTTTCTGATTTTTATATATTTATTCTATTTTTCTAAAATCAGAAAATCCTTTTGGTAATTCTAAAAATGGATTAAAAATCAGTTTTAAATTCTGAAAAATAGTATAATTAATTTATAAATTATTTTATTAATTTAGAATTTCGAATTCAATTAGTTAATTAATTATTTAATTATATATCTAATTATTTATTAGTTATCTAATTAATTAATAATTAGGTAATTAATTAATAATTAGGTAATTAATTAATAAATATGGATTAAATAATAAGATTAATAATATGATAATTAGTTAATATTTCTTGTAACTCGTATTTATACGAGTAGTAATTCGAATTATTATTCGAGCGATAATTATTCATAGAATGTCATAATAATTGTTCGTAACGTATAATTAAATACATATTAATAAATCGTACAAGTTATAATAATAATTATAGTTCGATAGTATTCGAGAATCGCGAGTAGCTCGTATTTATACGAGTAGTTAATCGTTGAGTTAGCTTATAATTCGAGTAATTAGTATTTATTCGATAAATAGCATATCAGTTAGTTGTATCGATTGTTTATTTATAAATAATCGATCTAATCGAATAAGTAATAATAATCTGTAAATAATTGTAATAAATAGTAATTAATCCTAATAATTAGGGATTAATTATTTTAAAATACAATAATTATTAATTAATTATTTAAAAAAATATAATTAAGGATTCTTCAATTATAATTAATTATTTATAATTAATTATTAATTAATTAGTTCTTGTTTAATTCATAATAATTAAACCGTTAGTCCGATATGAGCGAAACGAAGACCCCTAGACTCAGAAAAATAAAACGAATCCAATAAAAATAATTGTAAGTTATAATTTCTTCCAGAAGAGAGTGGTCTTGTGTTGGTTAATGGTTTATAAACCCTAATAGGGGTGTAATTGAGTCAAATAAATCTCGAAAAATTGCAATAAAATCATATAGGACTAGTTAATACAGATATGAGTCTAGTATCGATTCCAAAAATATTTATAAGTCTAAAAATCAATTATGTGCTTTATGTGCTATGTGCTTTACGTGGTTATGTGAACCTTACGTGCCATATAATTATATGTGTATATATGCGAGTCAGATAGAAACGCATGGGTAGATTGATAGGGTTGCGTAGTATCAATTCGAGATACACGTATATAGTAAATTATCTAAACGACTATCTTTCTATGATTGGTTCAGTGTCAGCAAGGCCGATCAGGCTAGGGACAGAAGGCGGTGAGTTGAACCAGGTTAAGTATTCGCAAGGCAAGTTTTCCCCTATTCTAAATTCAGAATAGTGAATTATATCTTATTTTTCCCATATCAGTTATCTTTGATAAATTTTGTTCATATACACTGTTACGCAATTATTGAATCTTGTTTCTATTTCACTTCGATTCTTGATTTCTCCCAATTTATTGAATCCTTTATTCGTATTCCTATACTTTTACCCTTGTTACATATACTTTGATATATCCTGGTATTGGGATACATTAAAAGCATTCTGATTGTTCCGGATGCTACGCTTTGGACTGGATGGTTACTATATGGGCTGGGTTTTACCCTGGCCTATAAGTAATAGGCCATAGTTGCCTGAGTACTCCTTATGTTGGTTGGGTCTATTCAGTTGGGTATAGATTCGCACTGTATCCTGACTGATCAGCAGGTTATAGTGCATATGTTGGTTCTTGTTTCCAGTCTTGTTCATTTGGTACTCGCCAATGTTGGCAAATTATTATCCTATACAGATACAAATGGTTCTTCAAACCAGCAGCTTATTGGTTCACTTATTCTTCTCTCTTTATACTATACATATATATTGTTGCAGGCTTGTTGAGCAATTTTGGCTCTTCCCTTTTTATTGTTATTCTTATTGTTTTACAGTTAAGGTAGAGAATGAAACCCATCAGGACCCGCGTAGTCAAGAAGCGAGTCAAGCAGCGGGACCCTCTTATACCAAGAGTGTTCCTTCCTTTTCCCGAAGAGAGCTTTGAGTTACCAGATTAGGTGTAACAGGATAAGTAGTAATGTTGGGTTGAATAAAAGTTTTCTGTGGTTTGAATAAAAGTTATATGGTGAGAATGTAGATAGAATAAAGTTTTGTAACAAAGAGAGTTCTTGAGACAGATTATTTTTATTTAGGTTTGTAATAAAGTTAGTGTGTGGTTCTTGTTTTCAACTCTTAACCTCAAAAGATCATGAGTAGTAGTAGTTCGGAGTAATTATCATATTTATATTCCGCTTGTGCAGGTTTAGTTTGTAGTTGTTATTAATAATGCCCCAAATCTATACCCCAGATTTGGAGGGTGTTATACATGCAAGTGAATCAAAGCTCATATATGGAACAAGGATGAAGTTGTATGGAAGAATCCATAGAAATTAAGTGAGAAAGAGAGGTGTACCGAGAGGAAAAGAGAGAGAGAGATAGACTTCGAGAGTTGAGAGAGAAAGAGAGAGAGAAATAAGAGAATGTGAGAGATGAGAGAGTGAGGCCGGGTGAAGAGAAAGAAAAAGGGGGAGGGAAGGGAGTATATATATTAGCTTAGAAGGGTAGTATGGTCATTGTACCATACTTTTAAATTTTCTTTTTCTCTTATTTCAATCTAAAAATGGATTTATTCAATAAATAGCTCTCTCGGAAAAGATGAGAATGGAACGAATAAAATTTTAGAGCATTTATCTCGAAATTAGCTTTCCAACCATATTTTCAGATTAATTTTTAGAGCAAACGGTTGATTTAATATGGATTTTACAAGATTATTCTGAAAATAGCCTTTTAACTCCATAAAATCATTTTAAAACGCAACGATCACGAAATAAATTCATTTATCATTTTTAGAAAGTCTCTAGGACTATTTTGAAGATAACAAAACAAATTTCCTGACTTGACCATTCTCGAATAATTTTATAAAAACATTTAAAGGTTCAATAAACCTTATTTTAATCTGAATAAATCCCTTATATCAATAGATCACGTAATCATTATACATGCAAACAAGCACATATATATCCACACATCATAACTCATAATTTACCTTACAATTTCCCTTTTTTATTATCATTCTCTTTTTTTCGCGTATCGGGTCACGTTCCACTTGACGGCCCGACGCTCAGCATTTTAATTACGCTTCACAATCAATTATTTTTACTATCCGACACATCACTAGAACATAATTCTCACTTAAACATTCCATTTCACATATCAACACATATTTCACATTTAAAAACTTTAATCCCTTTTTAAAACGGGTTATGTTCTACCTGATGGCCCGACAACACAGCTTAACCCCTTAGCTGACTCTTTAAATTAGAACGCATCTATCTACGCTCCCAGATACTATTATACAATAAAGACAATTAACCATCACTTAGTCACATAATTTATAATCACACCACATAAATTATACTTTATTCACTTAACTACGTCACGAAATTCCCAGTCGTTATAGGCGGTATAAATCATCAATTCAAAAACTGCCACTCTGCTATGAATCCATGGCTGTAATCCATGTTGGAATCTCTTAGCCCGTTTCTCTTCAGTATCAACTTGCTCCGGAACAAACCTAGCAAATTCCGTAAACTTGGCTTCATATTCAGTCACCGACATATTCCCTTGCTTCAATTCCAAGAACTTGATTTCCATCTGGTTCTTCATATAGCGAGGAAAGTATTTCTTAAAAAATAGCTCAGTAAACCTACCCCATGTTATGATATCTTCCCCCTCTAAAGTTCTCTTAGATTCCCACCAATAGTTTGCTTCTTCTTTCAGGAAATAGCTAGCAAAATCGGTTTTCTGGTCCTCTTCAACCTTCAGAAGCACAAACGCTTTCTCCATTTCTTTCAACCAAGCCTTAGCTTTATTAGGATCCGCTGTACTTTCAAATTATGGAGGCTTAAATGATTGAAACTGCTTAAAGGTAACAAAAGGAACAACTAGTGGTATCTGAGATTCAGAACGAGGTGGCTGTTGTAACATCTGTTGCTGAATCTGTTATTATTGCTGTTGCATCTGCTGCTGCATCATTACCATCTATTGTTGCATCAGATGGAACATGTGGTTCATGGTATCATTATTCTAACACTTAGAGTTGCTGTTGGAGGTTTCAGTTCTGGTCTTTCTTTTTGGTGCCTTTTTTCTGATAATAAAATAAATAATTCTTTTAATAATTTATTAAACAATTGATAATAGATAAAGAAACAATTTGTTTGGTATTAAAACAGAAAATTTAAATAATAGATAATGGAAGGAAAACAATTTGACTAATTTTAAAATAAGAAATTTAAATGATTCAAAATTTAAACAATCAATTGAAATGATTTTAAAGTTTGGAATGATAATGATGATACACTATTTTAAATTAAACAAAATTTAAAATATGGTAAACTATAAAATAATAAAATAAATGTAAATTTTGTAAGGACTGGAATTTAAATAAATAAAAAGAAAAAGTTAAAAAAGTTTATTTTATATATATGACACCAGCCTCAGGTGTAAGTGCTTGATATAAAAGGTCTACATCAGATATGTCATGGCTACTGCTGATACATGTCAAAACTAGATACTGCACACATACATATCTAATCATACTATACTATGTTGCATCTATCTACATGTCTCATATAATACAACAACTGGCGCCAACTATCAAACATCAAAACCCTAGCGGAATGCGCCTCAACTCAGCTCGAAGTATCTCGATAACCGATTGTTCTAGATAGGTAGCTCTATGATACTATGCATTAGAATGCGGCCCATCATGCATGAAAGCATCAAACTCAAGAGTGGCACTATACACTGTGGACGGAAGTCTCTGCTTCATCATGTAATCTGGCTAAAGGGTGGCTAACAGTCCTCTATCTCTCTGGTCAAACAAACCCATGATCTCCCTGCACTGAGATCTCCAATACTCAACATCCTCTCTCACAACACTGTACTCATGATACGGTACCATGTGTGGCTCTGCAACCCGTCCCACAGACTCCTGAGATGGAACTCTAGGCATTCGTGCAACACCCTGCTTTGGCAAACCTAACTGTAATTTCACGTCATGCTCATCCATCCCCTCGACCGGGGCCATCTGAAATATCTCTGGCTCTGGAGCATATACATGTATAGGAGGTAACACTGCGGCTGGGGGAAACTCTGCCTCAACCTCTGGTATAAAATGATATTCTACAGGTAAGGGAGGTGGAAGTAATGGCTCAAAGAACTCTAAAGGATCAAACATCTCCGTGGGATCTGGTATCTGCTTAGGAGCCGGTGGTGCTGGCTCCTGGGGTAACTATGGTGGAAGTGGCGGACGTATCTGAGCTGGTATCTCAGCTGACACTGGTGGTATAACTGGTGTAACTGGCCCGGTAACAGTCCTCTCGGAAGACGCTGATAATACCATCTGATAATACAACAAAGAAAGAAAAGGGTCACTTAACATTCCTAGAACTTATACCTTCCTACTCTAGACCTATCTAAACCCTAACACTTCTATTCCTGTCTTATGTGATCTTCCTATATTATCTTAATCCTAATGTTCTTGTTTTCAGGGACCAAACCTACAGCTCTGATATCAAACCTGTAACACCCTCCAAACTCGGGGTATAAGTCTGGGGTTACTAGCTAATCTCCAAACCTGTACAACCTGTATATTAATTAAGCCGATATATATTTAACCCTTTTAATACTAACCAGGATCTTTTTAGGTAAAAGTATGAAAATAAAAACCACATTCTACTTTTACTACAATCCAAATTTAAAATCTGACAAAACTCTCATTATTATAAACCGTTCTCTAACAAGTTTTAAACTACATTTCTTGTTTATTTAAACACACACATTAAGGGCTCATTTGTTAAATCTGAACAACCTTTTCTGAATGAGTAAAATTTATGAAGCAGTAATTAATCTGAACGGTTCCAATAATGTTATTTGGTAAAAAAATTAAAATTTCTGAAAGGAAAAATTTACTGATCCAAAATATCTTTAAAATTAAAATATATTAAATAAAGGTTCTTTCGCAAAAAATGTTATGTATATATATATTAGTATTTTTAAAAAAGGCCCATGATTTATTTTATTATTGCCAAAAAATTGTTATTAATCATTTGTATTATGTACGTTTTACACTTGACAATTAAATTTTTAGCAATCTTGAGTATATATATGGTGATAATAAAATAGTTTTTTATTCTAACTAAATTTTAAAATTAAAATAACTATAAATATATTATAATATTAAAGTTGTTCGGTTAATTTAAGGTATAAGATGGGAGGGCAAATGACATATGAATATCTGAACGGTTCTGTCAAAAAAATTTGAAGGACTGATTCAGAAGATTTATGAGTCGTTCAACATCAAAATGTTTTAACCAAACAGTCTTAACTGATAATCATGACTGGTTCTGTTCACTGGGAACAGTTCAGCCGTTAACAAATGGGGCCTAACTATCTACACTACACCTGCTCAGGAAACTAAAAACTTTCATCCTGAATTGGGATCAACACTTTTGGTATGAGAGGGTCCCATGGCTTGACTCATTTTTTACCACCGAGTCCTGATGGGTTTCATTTTCCTTCTTAACTGAAAATAATAAGATGAATAACAACAAAAAAGGGTGAGCATCAAATTGCTCAACAAGTCCACAATATATAAACAGTATTATAATAAGCTAAAAGAATCGGTAAGTGGGTTATATCTGTAAAGATATAACCTCGCAAGAAAAGAACAAATACAATTATCGGCGAGTATCAATAAACTAAACTGGACACAAGTTCGCACCTATATCCTGCTGATCAGCCAGGATACAGTGCAGATCCACACCTCAATGTATAGATCCAGTCGGGTACCCAGGCTCTACGACCCAACACAAGGATCCGGTTCATTCCCGGTCCTTAGGGTCAAATGTATACCTGATCCTAATCGTCACCATCCAGTTCATAGAGGAGCAACTGAAACAATCGGTATGCTTTGATGTATCCCAACATCGAAATATATCAGGATATATGTATATATATATTATTAGATATGAATAGAGGATTTAATGAATTAGTAGAAATCGGGAATCAGAATGGTATATGAACAAAGGAATAATAATTGTATATCAGTGTTTGTGAACATGACTTATCAATGTGTAACTGCGATAAGAATCTAAAAGTAATTCACTATTCTGAAATTAGAATAGAGGAAAAACTTGCCTTTCACGCGATCTACCACAAGTGTATCACCTTCCTCTATTACCGGCTCGATCTTCCTGGTTGGCTTCGTCTCTATCAAAAAAATAGGCTTATTTAGTCATCTCGCATTTCAATCGCGTCTCAAATTCGACTTCACATAGCCCTTATCGTCTACCCGTACGCGTATTATTGACTCGTATAATAATTATTAAGAAATAAGACACGATTAACCACACAATTCACATAACACATAAGTCATATAGTCATTCTAGGTTTAAAATAATTTTTTAGATCGTTACCTATTCTTGGGAATTTATTGGACTCTTCTCTATACGTAATAAGGCTTATAATTAAATAATTATCGAAAGTCGATTCGCTTCTAAAAAATTAGGATTTAAACTATTTTTAATGAAAACAGATCATTTTTCTGAATCGAAGGGCTTTCATTTCGCTCAAAACGGATAAACGATTCAATTATTATTCAATAAATAGGAATAAATCAATTTATTAGTCAATATAATTAATTATTCCTAATTAGTGAACCCTAAAAATATTTTGAAGTAATTATTTGGGAAAAATCAGAATTAAAAATGTTTTCCCATAATTTTTAGAATTAAAATGAATTTATTATGAATTATTGAAAATAATTTGATTAATTATCAAAATAATTAATCATTTTTAAATAATTAATAAATAATAAATTAATAAATAATAAATAATTAAAGAAATAAATAATTCTGATTTTTAAAAAATATTTCAGAATTATTTATAATATGAATCACTTAATTAAATAATTAACTAATCAATTTATTAAATAAATAAAAACTGATTTTATAATTAATAAAAATAAAAATAACAATAAATCCTAGAAACAGTTGTAAGAAATCAACTTCTGACAAAAACAGATCAAAACCGGATAAAACAAACTGGTCAACCGGGTCAAATCCGAGTCATGAAGAACATGACCCGATTATTTCCAGAATCCGGTGACTTAACCGGATGCCGGTAAGTCTAAAACAGCCTCAAATCAACACCGTTTGGTGCTGTTTTTGAGTGCTTTTCATTGCAAATCAACACAGCAATCTAACCACGGCCATAACATCTCTGAATCATCCATGAATCATCTTTTCCGATCAAAGCTCCAAACTTTTCCGGTCAAGTATCAAATCACAGAATCGTACATGAAATCACGAGGTTAATAGCTTAAATCAAAGCTTATCAACTATAAAATAAAACCCCTAACCTCTAAACAACATCATATTACTCAAACTTAAAAACGATTAAATCAAAAATTGATATAAACCCTAATAATCGAATACATTTATCCAGGAATCGTTCGTTCAATTAAATACCATGAATCGATCAAAAATCATCACATAAAGCTATTCATAATATCAAATCATCCTAATAACCCTAGAATCAAAAAGGCTTAATTAAAATATGAAATTGATGTCAAAAATAGAAAGAACAGATCAAAACCTTTGATTTGAGTACTTGAATCACTCGATTTCATGCAGAAATCAGGTTGAAATCACGGTTTGATTCTTCAATCCGAATTCAAAAGTCCAACCCGATTTCCAGAGAATTATCTGATTTTTTTTCTGATTTTTAATTATTAATTATAAATAATTAAATAAAAATAAGGCTATTTATAGTAAGTAAAATAATACTCCTAATCAAAATTAAGGCCCTAATTATACATCTATTAAAATTAATTGGCCCTAATTTTATAATTTTAGAGTATTAATTTTTAATTTTTAATTTTTAATATATAAAATATATATGCCAAAAATTCCCAAAAATTATGAATAATTCAGATATGCAAAGAAATGGTATATTTGAAAGTCCTATAAATTTTTAAAAATAAAAATGTGATTTTTGTGGGGCTTTTAACACCCAATGAGGCCCGGAAAAGTCATTTTTCACGAAACAAGAAAATTTATAAAATATCTGGATGTATAGAATAACGCGACGGTACAAGTCGTTATAAGAAAAATAAGGCTAGTTTTTTTATTCGAAATTGTGCAACTTTTGATACGAAGGCTTTAAATACGAAACAAAATATCCTATAAATACCCAGAAAATATCCTAACGATATTGAATACATGTAGCACATAGCAATTAGGGTTTTATAACTAATTACACATAAATGACATAATAAAACACATAATTTATATTTATTACGATATAATACAAGCGTAATTTCCCAGTTATTACATTCCATGCTAGAATAAGTTCTTGAAAAGGAGAGACAAGTTTTTAAAACATGGATAATTTCAGAAGAAAGGTTCACAGTATGATTGCTGATAAAAATTGGAAAGAATACGTAGGTTATAAAGAAGATACTGATATAAATTTTGATAAGAACATCACTAATACAATACAAGTTGAGTTTGTCAGTTTTGCAGAAGATGAACTTAAGAAAGTCTATGAAAAAGGATCTACCTCTAGAAATCTTGACAAGAGGAATATTGAGATAAAAGTTGTTGAAAAGAAAGGTTGAAACATAGGCTTCTCTCTAAAGGACAACTGGAAAAGAAAATAAGTGAGATAACTGGTAAATCTCATAAACAAGGTTCCAAAAGAGGCAGAAATGAAAAATAGGGAATCAATAAAGCAAATAATTATAAATATATCCCTGATGCTCCTAGAAAAGTTTATTTTAGATATGGTAATTCTAATCATATTGCTATTGTTTATAGGAAGATTAAAAAGAAGGCCATTGTTATTCCTGAGTCTGATGTTAGGGGTAGATCAGTATTTTATAAACCACAAAATCCTTGATTTCACTGTGGTAGTGTTAGACATTCAATATATACTTATAACGAGTATCATAGTCTATATCATAACTTTTATGTCCTTTGTCGAAGTTTAATAAAGTTGTGAATTCTGCTAGCACTAATAACTTGAATAGACATGCATCTTATAGAATTAAAATTGACATGACAAATTCTGATGGAACAAATCATGTCAGGAAGTCTTCTGCTGCACAAATACATAAAATGTCAAAAAGAACCCAAAAAGTGCGGGTTCTAAAAAATGCTAATTAATCTTTTTATTTCTGAGTGCAAGGAAATAAAAAGAATGTGCTAGTACTGGATAGTGGTTGTTCTGCATATATGACTGGAATTAAATCTCTGTTATCAGAATATGAGAGGAAGGCTAGCCCAATGGTTTTCTATGATGACCGAAATGTAGAAACATCAATGGGATATGACAATATTATCATTAAAATTTTCATTATTCAAGATGTAGCTCTAGTAGATGGACTAAAGCACAATCTTCTGAGCATCAGTCAAATTACTGATAGAGGATACCATGTTATATTTTATGATACTCACTATGAAGTGATTCTTAATACAACAAAAAAGTTTTTTTGATTGGATACAGACATGGAAACATTTATAAATCCAAACTTCATGTAAATAATGATGGACTTGAGACTTGTCTGATAAGCAAAGCATAAGTAGATGAAAGTTGGAACTGGCACAAGAAGATTTCTCATTTAAATTTCAATAATCTCAGTGAACTGGTCAAGAAAGATTTGGTAAGAGGACTACCAAATATGTACTACTCTCCTGATGGTCTATGTGATTCCTATCAATAATCCAAGTAGAGAAGGACTTCCTTTAAAAGCAAGTCAGAATCATCCATTAAAAAGTCATATCAAATGCTACACCTGGATCTTTTTGGTCCTTTGAACATTACATATATCAACAAGAAAATGTACGCGCTAGTTATTGTTGATGAATTTACCATATTTACATGGGTATTTTTCTTGCACATGAAAGATGAGACCCCGAATATTCTTGTGGATCACATGAGGCTAATTGAGAATGGATCAAAATATTATGTGCAAATACTCAGAATTGACAATGGAACATAATTTAAAAATTCCAAGATGGATGAACTATGCAGATACAAAGGAAGCTCTTAACAATTCTCATCTCTAGGAACTCCTCAACAAAATGGAGTAGTGGAAAGGGAAAATAGAACATTGATTGAAGCAGGTCGAACAATGCTTGTGGAAGCAAATCTCTTAAACTATATTTGGGCTGAAGCTGTCAATACTACATGTTATAATCAGAATTCGACTCTCATAAATAGGCATGGATTAACTCCTTATCAAATGATCAAAGAAAAGAAACCAAGCTTGAGACATCTTCATATCTTTGGACGTAAATGCTTTATACTAAGGACACATCCTGAGATGCTTGGAAAATTCGACAGAAAAGAAGATGAGGGTATTTTTGTTGGATATCTATCATCTAAAGCTTACAAAGTTTTCAATATAAGAAGAAGAACTATTGTTGAATCTATTCATGTATCTTTAGATGACAAGAAAATTCCTTGTTTTGAAGAAGACTCACATTAAGAATTGGTGTTTGCAAATGACAATGCAAAATCAGGAATTGACTCAAATCCTGATAATCCAGCAAATACCGATGACATGTCAAATTATGAAAATGATGATCCTGATCTTGGATTAGTTATTAAGAATGCAAATGTTTAGGGGTAGCAACATCAACACTCAACTAGTCACACCTCTAATGAATCAGATCCTGATTATACATCAGGAGAACAAGACGAGTCAGGAAATACCGAGTCAAATGGGAATTCTTCAATTAATAAAAATTCAACAATTGATAGTTCATTAGGAGGAGATCATTAAGCTGAACATCATGATTAATTTGGTAAACAATCTACAAATGTAAGCTCAACACAGTCAGGACCGAGAGAAATGACACCGAGGGAGCTTCAAATGATAATGACTTCAATGATGCATCAAATTCAGGGGGAGCATCAGAAAGTAAGATTGAAATTCCAAAAGCAATCAAATGGACAAAAGATCATACTCCTGGTATAAATCTGAAAGAAATATAGTTTGGAAACTTTTACCTAGACCAAAGAACAAGTCAATAGTTGGTATAAAATGGGTTTTTAGGAACAAGACATATTCAAATTGCACCAGAATCAGGAACAAAGCTAGACTTATTGCAAAGAGAAATGTTTAACAAGAGGGCATTGACTATGATGAAACATTTGCTCCTGTGGCAAGACTAGAAGCTATCATAATCTTCTTAGCTTATGATGCTCATAAGAAATTCAAAGTATTTTAGATGGATGTCAAAAGTTCTTTTTTAAATGGAGGAATGGAAGAAGAAGTATATGTTGAGCAACCACCAGGATTCATTGATCAAATATTTCCTAATCATATCTACAGACTTGACACATCACTTTATGGACTCAAACAAGCACCAAAAGCCTGGTATGAAACACTTGCTAAATTTCTGATTGAAAGTAATTTCAAAAGAGGTACAATTGATAAAACCTTATTTTATATTAGTAAGGGTATATATCTGCTTTTGGTAAAAATTTATGTTGATGACATATTATTTGGGTCAACTAACACCAAGTTGTGCAATAAATTTTACAATCTTATGAAGTCAAGGTATCAAATGAGCATGATGGGAGAATGGAGTTACTTTCTGGGACTGCAAGTTAAACAGACTAATGAAGGTATTTTTTATAAATCAGTATAAATACATAAATAACTTGTTAACTAGGTTTAACATGCAAGAAAGTACAACGGCAACAACTCCCATGGCCACTGCTACAAAAATGGATCCTGATCAAGGTATGAGATTGATATAACTGCTTACAGAGGTATGAATGGTTCATTATTATATCTAACTGCAAGTAGGCCAGATATTACGTATACAACTTATTTTTGTGCAAGATTTTAGGCAAATCCTAGAGAACTTCATTTGGTTGCTGTCAAAAAAATTCTGAGATATTTCAAAGGAACTCAATATCTTGGTTTGTGACATACAAGAGAATCAAATTTTAATTTGATAGGTTTTTTAGATGGTGATTTGTAGGATGCAAAATTGATTGAAAAATGACTTCAGATGGATGTCAGTATTTAAGTGGAATACTTATTACATGGCAAAGCAAGAAACATAAATTTATTTGTTACGACCGGCATTTTATGTAATATTATTTGTGGATTGGGTATAATATTAAAGTCAAATGAAAATATATTCAATGATTGTACGCTAGTGTGAGTGAAAATTTCTGCATTATAAATTTGCTTTGTGTAGTATATGATTTTTCAAAGGAAGAGTTTATTTAATTTCTTTATTTTTAATTTATAAGGAATATTCTAAGCTTTGGAAAAATTTTCTTTTAAAAGGTATTTTGTTCACAAATTTTGAAAATGATTTTATAAAGTCTCTAAAACTCCAAGTTATTTTATGATATAAATTTTATAATTTTTGAACTTGTATTTTATTTTATAAAAATAAATCTTTATAAATTTTATTTGTTATAATTAGCAAATTACGTGGCTACCCTTGCATGCAAATACTCTTCCAATTCAACTTAGGGGCAAGGAAGACATTTCCAACCCCACTCACTTTCATTCTACTAACCAAATTACCCCTTTACCCTTGCATGCAAATCTACCTAACTATATTGGAAGGTTACTCTTGTAAAATATCAAATCCACTCACTTTTGGCCAAATAAAAACCAAACTAACATGATTATTACTCCACATTCACCCCACCATTTCCACACTCCTCCTTTCCTCCCCCTCCTCTCGGTTTTTCCCCCTCCCCTCTCGGTAATTCCCAAAAACCAAAGCCCCCATCCCCTTCTTTCTTCATTTCTCACTCAAATAATCATCCTATTATCAAGTAATCCTACTCCCTACATGTTGTTCTTGTATATCTTAAGAGTGTAGAGTAGAAAAACTTATGTGTTGACCTTGCATGGTGGTGTTTTGTTAAAACTTCAAGTGAATATCCTTGATTCTTGTGAATTCAAGGCTTTCACCATAAGTTGTAGTAGCAAAGGGTTGAGAATGTCTAGACATGAGTATGCTACACTCATGCAATTGTTGTTTTCACCCTAATCCATTCGGCCATGACTTGATAGGAGCCGAATGGATGGTGTTTTGGTTGTCATGTTCCATCTTGTGTGTTTTTGTGATGATAACATGAAAATCTTAGTGAAGTCTTGATAAAACTCTTTGCATGCTAAGTGATCATCTAGGTATATCTTATGCTAGGCTTGCATGTCAATGTTATGATAGAACATATGTAGAAAATATGTTGTTTTGGTTTGAAAAACCCGAAGGCATGCATGCATGAGGATTTCTCTTAGAATGTTGTAAGATTTTGATCATTTGGAAAGATTTTATTAGTGAGCCTTAATTTCAGTAGGAATAATGTGTGAATATTGATTTATGCTGCTTGTTGCATGGTAATAATTCGTGGTTATCTTTTATAAAAATATATATCTTGTTGTTTAAAAAGCATGAAGATTTGTGATTTGTGAAGTGTAGTCTCTTTTGTTTTGCCATAATTGTACCTTAGGTAAGGATGATCTCACCAAGGTTATTTTGAGAAAAAGGGAGTTAGTTCAGTAGAATACCATGTATAAGTCTTGGTTTAAGTATTTAGTTGTTGTTAGTTGGGTTTGTCAAGTCAAAACCTTGGAAAATGAGAGTTATAGTTTCTGCAGAAAAATCAGTATAGCACCCTGAGGTTTAGAGTGAGTTTTGACCATGTCATTGGTGTGCACTTTGAGGCCCAAACTACCAGAAGTTAGTATTGGGAGTATATAATAGGTTTTAGGAGTTGGTTGGAGGTTTGCATGTCATTTGGTTAGGTGCACAAGTAGAATCACAAAATCTGTCCAGTAGGGGACAGTTTTGTTGCAACTTAGAAATAGGGAGATTTGACCATGTCATGGGTAGGCCCTCATTAGGCCCAATTGGGCCTTAGTTAGAGGGAGTGTCAGAGAAGTTTTTCCCACCATAGTTCATAGGATATGAGTTAGAACCATGTGTCCCAAGTTAATTCAAGTCAGGGAATTTTCTGCCAAGAAAAACAGGGGAACCTTGGACTTTTAGCTTAGGCCCAAGAAGGCCCAAGCCAGGCCCTTGAGCCACATCAAGTTTGTGAGATGCCCTTAGGTCAGGAGAGTTTTGTGTAAAAGTTTTGAAGGAAAACTTGTAGTTTAAGAGTGTCTAATGTACTCAAGAAACCATAGTTATCATTCTGAAATTTGCACCAGTGAGCACTTTCACTTATCACATAGTTTTAGAACACTTAGAAGTGAGTATTAGGTCGACCACCATAGTTGTAAGATAGTATAAGGTCAGTAGAGAAAAAGGCACAAGTGAGGGTCAATAGGTTTTGGATAATTTAGGAAAGGCACATCGAGTTAGGAAGCCGAAATTAGAAGACCTTGTCTAGTTTAGCGACCAAGTGACTTAAGTTGTGAGTCGAGATCATCCAAGCCTAGTGTTGCATTATGGTATATATGGTGTTATTTGGTGTTAATATATGATATGTGAATATGTGGCTATGTGTGTGCAATTGTAATTTAAAAGTGAATATAAATTAAGTGCATATAGGCCTAAGTGTCATCCGTATTTAATTTCGAGTTGTAAATAGATTAAGTTGGTGAGAATATATTATAATGAGGATTATTATTATTTATGTAGGATCTCGAGACGAGGGAAAACTTGCCATAAAAGTCGAGTGAAGCTCCAGTTGTTGCTCCTACCAGTTAGACCAGACCAGCCTATCTCAAGGCAAGTGATTCAACTTGACCTTCGTATTTACTACAAATAGTTCTTATATATTGATGCAATTATCCTGAGTCATTTCGATATATTTAAATCAAGCGTATCTTTTGTTTATCTTTGAGTTACATAGAGATGCCATGAACCCTCGAGTACGTATTGCAAGTAGTTCAAAAGTCTTTCATGATAGTTTAATGCCATGATAAAATGAAGAGTTGATATATTACTTGATGGATCCTCTTGATTAACATGTTGATGTTTCTTAAGTATTAATATCTCATCCTGATACTTGAACCCCTATAGAACCTTACTTTGAATTCTGATAGTCAGATACTTACCAGCTTGATTCCTCATTGATTGATACCCTCTTTCTTATCCTAAAGCTTGACAATTCTGATATGTCCTGAGTTAAAGATCATTCTTCATACCTTAACACCCTTAGTATTCATGAAGCTTACCTTCTTGATGATCCAGCACTTGAACCTTGATGAGAAACCATTGCTTTGAGCCCAAATTGGCATTACCCTTCATATTATCCATTAGCCTCACTAAATCCTCTTGTTCAATCTTTGCTATATGAAAACCATTCAATTACTTGAATAGAGAATAGTCTTGTGAATTATGGCTCTGAAGTTAGCACCAATTCCCCATATTTCGAGTTGATCTATAATCCTTTGATAAAGTTGTTTACTGTAAAAAGAGATTTGGTCATATTTCGGCATCAGTTTTTGAAATAAATAAAATATGGGTTTTCAGTCCCAAAGGGGGATAAATGTTTTCTTGAATGGTGGATCTGGACTGAGACGCGAGTCCTTTCCGCACTTATATTAGGCTTAAAAGTTGCCTAGGGATTCCCAATAATGTTTTAGAACCCAGCGAGGTTCGGGATTACTTCGCGGCTGATCACCGGCTGTAATCCATAGCGTCATAAAATGATTTTGATTAAGACATGATTTTAAAATTGTTTTGATGCAAGTAAAATGATGCCATCTCACATAGTTTTTTTTTATCTCTCGTTACCTTTGGTTATGTCTTTCCATTGTCATTCTTAAAAGTATATCTCAATTTATGTTTTGTGTCGTACTGTTAGCACTTGTTGAGCATTTGGCTCACTTCTTACTTTACCCTTATATTACAGCTAGCAGCTATGGTTAGATTCAAGCAGACTGCCCGTAAGATCTGTGATGCTGATGCTTATGTTCGAGCTCAGGTAGAATAAGTAATAATAGTTGTGTGAGGACTCGGTATTTGTAAACAGATGTAATAGTTAGTAGTGTTGGGCTGTTCCAAACCCTAAACTATAAGATCTTGGATTTTGGTTGTGTATTCTTCATTAAAAAGATGTAATAGCTATATTTATTTTGCTGTTTAAGTTGGGGGTGTGACAGGTTTTGGTATCAGAGCTTCGGTTTAGAGTCCCTGGACAGCCCAAATAGGTTATAGGATTTGTGTGTAGGTTATAGATATTATGCGAGGGAGTAGGTTAAGTAAATTATTATTAATACTCCTCTTATTGGTTATCAGCAAAGGGCGCATTCCTCGTCATCCTCTGGGTCGGACGACACTATTGCTTTCTCCGTGTATGCTGAGTTGAGGCGCGAGTTCGACATACTTCAGGGCAAGTACGACCGACTGATAGATCGACTGAAGAACGTGTATCCGGACAACCGAAACTACGAAGGGAAGCCCAAGGAGCAGATGACTGCGAGACTTGAGACCTTGGTTCAGTACGTCAACACTAAGCTTGAGGAGATGCCAGCGCACCGGGACCGTACCAGCCAGTATGTCATTCAGATGGTGGCGGATGAGCTCCAGAGTATTGTGAAGACGCTTCGAGAGGAAAAGACTACCAAGCCCCATTCAGATGGAGTGGAGCCTTAGTTCTTTCCATTTACCTTTCATGTTGTTGTACTATCAGACTCTATGGATTCCCAGTTGTTTCCGTTTTTTTTCCTTTAAATAAGCCTGTTATTCCTAGAATCAGACTATGTCCCAATCCTATGTACTGTGACCTTTAAAATTTCAATAATTATGTGCTATTGTTCCATTTGCTCTCAACTGTTATGTTTTTATCATCATATCTGCTTAATTTGGAAACTTGACCCCATATGAAAATGAGAATGCCATGCGATACCCTCTAATCATTCTATCATTCATATCTGTTTTGACACAACTCTTATTTCAGGATCATGCCTCCCAAAAAGAAGAACCCAACAACCACCTCCACCACAGACCCAAATATTCTTCGACTACTGGAAACCTTGCAACAGCAAACCAATGCTATAGCTCAACAACAACTAACTCTTCAACAACGAATTGAAAACCAAGATAACCGTGAGCCACACCAACCACCTGAACCACCAGTACCACCTAGACAAATTGTCACTTTCAAAGCTTTTCAGAATGTGAATCCACCTGTATTTCATGATACCACTGATCCAGTGATAACTAACACATGGATCAAGGAGATGGAAAGGGCTTTTGAGTTGGTGCAGTTAGGAGACGATCAGAAGACGCCGTATGCTACTTACTTCTTGAAGGGAGAAGTCATCTATTGGTGGGAATCAGTAAAGGCTATGAAAGTCACTCAACAGGTTTCTTGGGAGAGATTTAAAAAGTTATTTCTGGACAAGTATTACCCTAAGTACATGCAGAATCAGATGGAGCTAAAATTTCTGGAGTTGAAGCAAGGGAATATGACTGTATTGGAGTATGAGAAGAAGTTCACTGAGTTGTCAAGGTTTGTGACAAAGTATACCAGCATTGAGGAGGAAAAAGCAAAGAAATTTCAGCAAGGATTGGAGCCTTGGATCAGAGATAGGGTGGCTATGTTTGAGCTTGAAACTTATGCGGGAGTAGTACAGAAAGCTGCTCTGATTGAGAATAATGGGATGCAGTCAAGGAAAGAGAGGGATAACAAGAAGAGGAAGGTTCCATTTTATGGAGAAAAGTCTGAAGCTGGAAGTTCGCAAGATCAGAATGTAAAGAGGATTGGTTTTCAGAAGGGCGGAAATTTTTAAAAGAAGGGAAATTTGGGCAAAAGGCAAGAATCAAAAGGAAACAACCAGGCAAGCCAAGGGCAAGTTGGAGAAAACAGGTTCAAGAGAACGGAATGCAAGCACTGTGGAAGAAGGCACCCCGGAGTATGCAATAAGCTGAGTATGACCTGTTATAGGTGCAATCAGAAGGGACATTTGGCAAATGAGTGCAAGATGCCGAAGCCAGGAGTTACGTGTTACAAATGTGGGAAGATTGGACACATGGCTAGGGAGTGTAAGGCAACAGGACCAGTCAAAGCTCTGATGAACGTGGCAAGTACCAGTGCCAGCTGAGGTATTGGCATTACCTCCACCACCCGCACCAACCCCGCAAGCAACAGCAAGGACATTTGATCTAAAGATGAAAGATGCTGTTCAGAATTCTGAGGTGATAGCAGGTACACTTTTACTCAATAATGTCAAAGCTAAAGTATTGATTGATTCGGGAGCAAGAAGATCTTTCATATCAGAATCTTTTGTTGATAAGCTCCAATATGATAAAATGGTTATGAGTGAGGTAGTAAATGTGGTAATTGCGAACCAAGAGAAGATTCCTGTGAATCAATTTTGTCCAAGGTGTGAGATCGATATTTCGGGATATAAGTTTTCAGCCGACTTGATACTCTTCAAGTTGGGAGAGTTTGACATAATTTTAGGAATGGATTGGTTAGGAGAGAATAGCGCTCAGATTAATTGTAAGACCAAGAGAGTGTATTTAAAGACGAAGAGTGGAGAGAAGGTAGTATTTAAGGGGCAGAGGCAAGAGCAACTATTTCTTACAATCGTTCAGGCTAAGAAGTTGCTTAGAAAAGGTTGTGAGTCGTTCCTAGCATATGTAGTGGATTCAGAGAGAGGCAGCCTCAGCATGGAAGATATTCCTGTAGTAAGTGAGTTCCCCGATGTGTTTCCCGACGAACTACCAGGCTTACCACCAGATCGACAAATTGAGTTCGAGATCAACCTTGCTCCAGGCACGGAACCAGTTTCAAAGGCCCCATATAGGATGGCACCAGCAGAAATGAAAGAGTTGGCGAGCCAGCTACAAGAATTATTGGATAAAGGAGTGATACGACCAAGTACGTCACCATGGGGAGCACCTGTTATGTTTGTAAAGAAGAAAGATGGGAGTATGCGTCTATGCATAGATTACCGGGAGCTGAATAAGGTGACGATCAAGAACCGTTACCCGCTACCAAGGATAGATGACCTTTTTGATCAGTTGAAGGGAGCAAAATACTTTTCGAAGATTGATTTGAGATCGGGATACCATCAATTAAAGATCAAAGAAGAAGATATTCCTAAGACCGCATTCAGGACCAGATATGGGCATTATGAGTTCCTAGTAATGCCGTTTGGATTAACCAATGCTCCGGCCGCATTTATGGATCTGATGAATCGGGTATTTAAGAAGTATTTGGATAAATTTGTCGTGGTATTTATTGATAACATCCTTATTTATTCTAAGTCGAAAGAAGAACATAAGCAGCACCTCTGGATAGCATTGGAGATACTCCGACAAGAGAAGTTGTATGCCAAGTTCACCAAATGTGAGTTTTGGTTAAAGGAAGTTCAATTTTTGGGGCATGTTATTGGAAATGAGGGAGTTAAAGTGGATCCGGCAAAGATTGAGGCAGTTATGAGTTGGGAGAGGCCAAAGACTCCTACGGAAGTACGAAGTTTTCTAGGATTGGCCGGATACTATAGAAGATTCGTCAAGGATTTCTCGAAGATCGCCACGCCATTGACCAAGTTAACCAGAAAGAATCAAAAGTTTGAATGGAGTGCAGAATGTGAAGATAGCTTTCAAGAATTAAAGCAGAAGTTGGTAACAGCTCCGGTGTTGGTACTTCCAGATGATCAAGGGAATTTTGTAATATTCAGCGACGCTTCACATAAGGGTTTGGGTTGTGTGTTGATTCAACACAGTAAAGTGATCGCATATGCGTCAAGACAGTTGAAGCCGCATGAGTTAAAGTACCCGACGCATGACTTGGAACTAGCCGCCATAGTGTTCGCACTCAAGATCTGGAGACATTACCTCTATGGAGAGAAGTGTGAAATTTACACGGATCACAAGAGTTTAAAGTACATTTTTACTCAGAAAGAGCTTAATATGAGGCAGAGGAGATGGCTGGAACTGATCAAGGACTATGACTGCTCGATAAATTACCATCCTGGAAAGGCGAACGTAGTGGCCGATGCTCTTAGTAGGAAGGAGAGATTGAATATGATGATAACATCAAAAGAGTTAACTGGAGAAATCGAAAAATTGGAATTGGAACTTTGTGCTTATGGAAAAGTTGAGGAAGTTTGTCGTGCGATGACCTTTCAGCCAACACTAGTGGAAAAGATAAAGAAGTGTCAAGAGGAAGTAATGGAAAAAGAGAAGAAACAGTTATCTGGAGAGGAGATTAATACTCAAAGGGATGAGCAAGGGATACTAAGGTTTTCATCCAGAATATGGATTCCCCATGTACCTGAATTAAAGAATGAGATCCTCCATGAAGCCCACAATTCGAAATTTTCAATCCATCCGGGAAGCACCAAGATGTATCCAGACTTAAAGAAGAACTTTTGGTGGCCAAATATGAAGCGAGACGTGGCAGAATGGGTTGCAAAGTGCTATACTTGTCAGAAAGTAAAGGCAGAACATCAACGACCAAGCGGATTAATTCAGCCCCTGAAGATTCTAGAATGGAAATGGGAAAATATCGCTATGGACTTTATAGTAGGACTACCGCGAACAAAATCCGGACATGACACAATATGGGTTATAGTTGATCGTCTTACGAAGTCGGTGCATTTCCTTCCAATAAACGAGAAGTCGTCATTGGATAAGTTGGTTCATTTGTATGTGCGCGAAATCGTACTAAGGCATGGAGTACCCGTATCAATAGTTTCAGACAGAGATCCCCGATTTAACTCGAGATTCTGGAAGCAATTTCAGGAATGTCTTGGCACGAAGTTGAATATGAGCACGGCGTACCACCCACAGACTGATGGCCAGAGTGAAAGGACAATTCAAACAATTGAAGACATGTTGCGTAGTTGTGCAATCGATTTTGCAGGAAGTTGGGATGACCATTTGCCATTGATTCAATTCTCTTACAACAACAGCTATCATTCCAGTATCGGCATGCCACCATACGAAGCTTTGTACGGGCGAAAATGTAGATCACCAACAAGTTGGGATGAAGTAGGAGAAGGAAGAATTCTCGGCTCGGATTTGGTACAACAGTTGCATGACTCGGTCAAGTTAATTCAGAAAAGGTTGCTTGCTGCTCAAGATAGACAGAGAAAGTATGCGGATCCAGCACGTAAGGACGTTCAATTCCAAAATGGCGAAGCTGTGTTGCTGAAGGTGTCACCTAGAAAAGGGTTGATGAGATTTGGCAAGAAAGGGAAGTTAACACCTAGATATATAGGTCCTTTTGAGATTTTGAGTCAAGTGGGAAAGGTGGCCTACGAGTTGGCCTTACCACCTCAGTATCGGCATGTGCATAATGTGTTCCATGTGTCGTTACTTAAGAAGTACAATCCTGACGCTAGCCATGTGATAGAATATGAACCTGTAGAAATTCAAGCAGACCTGTCATTTGTGGAGCAACCGGTTAAAATACTCGAATGGCAAGTAAAGACTCTTAGAAATAAGTCAGTAAAGTTAGTAAAAGTGCTTTGGAGGAACCCTAAGGTCGAAGAGTCGACTTGGGAGTTAGAGTCTGATATGCGTTCTCGGCATCCTCATCTTTTCTCTTAGATTCTGGGGACAGAATCCCTTAAGGGGGAGAGGATGTTACGACCGGCATTTTATGTAATATTATTTGTGGATTGGGTATAATATTAAAGTCAAATGAAAATATATTCAATGATTGTACGCTAGTGTGAGTGAAAATTTCTGCATTATAAATTTGCTTTGTGTAGTATATGATTTTTCAAAGCAAGAGTTTATTTAATTTCTTTATTTTTGATTTATAAGGAATATTCTAAGCTTTGGAAAAATTTTCTTTTAAAAGGTATTTTGTTCACAAATTTTGAAAATGATTTTGTAAAGTCTCTAAAAATCCAAGTTATTTTATGATATAAATTTTATAATTTTTGAACTTATATTTTATTTTATAAAAATAAATCTTTATAAATTTTATTTGTTATAATTAGCAAATTACGTGGCTACCCTTGCATGCAAATACTCTTCCAATTCAACTTAGGGGCAAGGAAGACATTTCCAACCCCACTCACTTTCATTCTACTAACCAAATTACCCCTTTACCCTTGCATGCAAATCTACCTAACTATATTGGAAGGTTACTCTTGTAAAATCTCAAATCCACTCACTTTTGGCCAAATAAAAACCAAACTAACATGATTATTACTCCACATTCACCCCACCATTTCCACACTCCTCCTTTCCTCCCCCTCTTCTCAGTTTTTCCCCCTCCCCTCTCGGCAATTCCCAAAAACCGAGCCCACATCCCCTTCTTTCTTCATTTCTCACTCAAATAATCATCCTATTATCAAGTAATCCTACTCCCTACATGTTGTTCTTGTATATCTTAAGAGTGTAGAGTAGAAAAACTTATGTGTTGACCTTGCATGGTGGTGTTTTGTTAAAACTCCAAGTGAATATCCTTGATTCTTGTGAATTCAAGGCTTTCACCATAAGTTGTAGTAGCAAAGGGTTGAGAATGGCTAGACATGAGTATGCTACACTCATGCAATTGTTGTTTTCACCCTAATCCATTCGGCCATAACTTGATAGGAGCCGAATGGATGGTGTTTTGGTTGTCATGTTCCACCTTGTGTGTTTTTGTGATGATAACATGAAAATCTTAGTGAAGTCTTGATAAAACTCTTTGCATGCTAAGTGATCATCTAGTTATATCTTATTCTAGGCTTGCATGTCAATGTTATGATAGAACATATGTAGAAAATATGTTGTTTTGGTTTGAAAAACCCGAAGGCATGCATGCATGAGGATTTCTCTTAGAATGTTGTAAGATTTTGATCATTTGGAAAGATTTTATTAGTGAGCCTTAATTTCAGTAGGAATAATGTGTTAATATTGATTTATACTTCTTGTTGCATGGTAATAATTTGTGGTTATCTTTTATAAAAATATATATCTTGTTGTTTCAAAAGCATGAAGATTTGTGATTTGTGAAGTGTAGTCTCTTTTATTTTGCCATAATTGTACCTTAGGTAAGGATGATCTCACCAAGGTTATTTTGAGAAAAAGGGAGTTAGTTCAGTAGAATACCATGTATAAGTCTTGGTTTAAGTATTTAGTTGTTGTTAGTTGGGTTTGTCAAGTCAAAACCTTGGAAAATGAGAGTTATAGTTTCTGCAGAAAAATCAGTATAGCACCCTGAGGTTTAGAGTGAGTTTTGACCATGTCATTGGTGTGCACTTTGAGGCCCAAGATACCAGAAGTTAGTATTGGGAGTATATAATAGGTTTTAGGAGTTGGTTGGAGGTTTGCATGTCATTTGGTTAGGTGCACAAGTAGAATCACAAAATCTGTCCAGCAGGGGACAGTTTTGTTGCAACTTAGAAATAGGGAGATTTGACCATGTCATGGGTAGGCCCTCATTAGGCCCAATTGGGTCTTAGTTAGAGGGAGTGTCATAGAAGTTTTTCCAACCATAGTTAATAGGATATGAGTTAGAACCATGTGTCACAAGTTAATTCAAGTCAGGGCATTTTCTGCCCAGAAAAACAGGGGAACCTTGGACTTTTAGCTTAGGCCCAAAAAGGCCCAAGCCAGGCCCTTGAGCCACATCAAGTTTGTGAGATGCCCTTAGGTCAGGAGAGTTTTGTATAAAAGTTTTGAAGGAAAACCTGTAGTTTAAGAGTGTCTAATGTACTCAAGAAACCATAGTTATCATTCTGAAATTTGCACCAGTGAGCACTTTCACTTATCACATAGTTTTAGAACACTTAGAAGTGAGTATTAGGTCGACCACCATAGTTTTAACATAGTATAAGGTCATTAGAGAAAAAGGCACAAGTGAGGGTCAATAGGTTTTGGATAATTTAGGAAAGGCACATCGAGTTAGGAAGCCGAAATTAGAAGACCTTGTCTAGTTTAGCGACCAAGTGACTTAAGTTGTGAGTCGAGATCATCGAAGCCTAGTGTTGCATTATGGTATATATGGTGTTATTTGGTGTTAATATATGATATGTGAATATGTGGCTATGTGTGTGCAATTGTAATTTAAAAGTAAATATAAATTAAGTGCATATAGGCCTAAGTGTCATCCGTGTTTAATTTCGAGTTGTAAATAGGTTAAGTTGGTGAGAATATATTATAATGAGGATTATTATTATTTATGTAGGATCTCGAGATGAGGGAAAACTTGCCATAAAAGTCGAGTGAAGCTCCAGTTGTTGCTCCTACCAGTCAGACCAGACCAGCCTATCTCAAGGCAAGTGATTCAACTTGACCTTCATATTTACTACAAATAGTTCTTATATATTGATGCAATTATCCTGAGTCATTTTGATATATTTAAATCAAGCGTATCTTTTGTTTATCTTTGAGTTACATAGAGATGCCATGAACCCTCGAGTACGTATTGCAAGTAGTTCAAAAGTCTTTCATGATAGTTTAATGCCATGATAAAATGAAGAGTTGATATATTACTTGATGGATCCTCTTGATTAACATGTTGATGTATCCTAAGTATTAATATCTCATCCTGATACTTGAACCCCTATAGAACCTTACTTTGAATTCTGATAGTCAGATACTTACCAGCTTTATTCCTCATTGATTGATACCCTCTTTCTTATCCTAAAGCTTGACAATTCTGATATGTCCTGAGTTAAAGATCATTCTTCATACCTTAACACCCTTAGTATTCATGAAGCTTACCTTCTTGATGATCCAGCACTTGAACCTTGATGAGAAACCATTGCTTTGAGCCCAAATTGGCATTACCCTTCATATTATCCATTAGCCTCACTAAATCCTCTTGTTCAATCTTTGCTATATGAAAACCATTCAATTACTTGAATAGAGAATAGTCTTGTGAATCATGGCTCTGAAGTTAGCACCAATTCCCCGTATTTCGAGTTGATCTATAATCCTTTGATAAAGTTGTTTACTGTAAAAAGAGATTTTGTCATATTTTGGCATCAGATTTTTAAATAAATAAAATATGGGTTTTCAGTCTCAAAGGGGGATAAATGTTTTCTTGAATGGTGGATCTGGACTGAGACGCGAGTCCTTTCCGCACTTATATTAGGCTTAAAAGTTGCCTAGGGATTCCCAATAATGTTTTAGAACCCAGCGAGGTTCGGGATTACTTCGCGGCTGATCACCGACTGTAATCCGTAGCGTCATAAAATGATTTTGATTAAGACATGATTTTAAAATTGTTTTGATGCAAGCAAAATGATGCCATCTCACATAGTTTTTTTATCTCTCGTTACCTTTGGTTATGTCTTTTCATTGTCATTCTTAAAAGTATATCTCAATTTATGTTTTGTGTCGTACTGTTAGCACTTGTTGAGCATTTGGCTCACTTCTTGCTTTACCCTTATATTACAGCTAGCAGCTATGGTTAGATTTAAGCAGACTGCCCGTAAGATCTGTGATGCTGATGCTTATGTTCGAGCTCAGGTAGAATAAGTAATAATAGTTGTGTGAGGACTCGGTATTTGTAAACAGATATAATAGTTGGTAGTGTTGGGCTGTTCCAAACCCTAAACTGTAAGATCTTGGATTTTGGTTGTGTATTCTTCATTAAAAAGATGTAATAGCTATATTTATTTTGCTTTTTAAGTTGGGGGTGTGACATTATTTCAACTTCTACAGATGAAGCTGAGTATATTGCTGCAGGAAGCTATTGTGCTAATATTCTTTGGATGAGAAATGAACTTTTGGACTATGAATTGTCTTATTCAAAAATTTCTATTTATTGTGATAATCAAAGTGCCATAACTATGACAGGAAATCCAGTTCAACATTCTCTCACCAAACACATCAGTATCAGATATCATTTCATCAGAGAACATCTCATGGAAGGAACAATTATGCTTCATTTTATTTCCACCGATTAATAAGTAGCTGATATCTTCACAAAGCCATTATATGAAGCAACTTTTGCAAAGATCATACATGAACTTGGGATGATCAACTATGAGAAGCAATAATTAGTCAAATCCTGACAGGACAAGTCAGTTGCTTACGAGGTAAGTCAGATCCTGACAAGGTATATCATGCCAAGATTAGTCAAATCCTGACACGAATAATCAGATCCTGACAAGGTAAGACAAATCCTGATAAGTTGTATCTTGATAAGGTAATCAAATCCTGACTAGTTTCGATACTGATTGATGGTAATTTATGTTGTGTATATGTTGTGTACTTAATGATTACATGAACAAAACACCTTGGTAGATTTTACTTAGTGAAATTATGTAGCACTCGACGGATAAGGTTTATAGTCCCGATGGATGACTCAATATAGTACCAACGGATGATGACTTATTATCCATCGAGTGAGTAGCTTATGTAACAATAAGTCTGTAGCACATTTCTGTATACACATTGTTTAGAATCTGTAAGTAGTACTTAAGTCATGTTGACTTTAGTTAGATATGCAGAATAGGTTGATTAATTGTACATAGATGATGTCTTGTAATTCTGTATAAGTGAAATGAAGTCAAGTTCCTGATTGCTACCCGACGGATGAACAAGCAATGAATTCGACGGATGATCAACAACCCGACGGATGATTAATATCTCGACGGATGATCAATATCTCGACAGATGATCATGAAAATGAAGGATAAAGAATTCAAATATCTGTTGACAGTGACAACATAGTCACATGCGTCGAGTGGATGCAAATAGAATGTGGTAGCCTATTTAACTGGGTTTTCGAGAACAAAGAGGGATTGCCATTTCCATGCTATTATGAAGATATTCAAAGATGCTGGAATAGAGTAATGAAGTAGCATTGTAATAGACTAGATAGTTTTGTTTTATTATCCTGTCTCATTACTTTATAATCTTGGTGATATATAAACCAAGAAGTAGCAACTAAAAAATATCTAAGAGAGAAGCAGAGAAACATTTGTAAGCAGAATTCTTAGCATTTCTATGCGTTCTTAGAGTTCAATATTTATAAGTAGCTGTGAGCATTTTGCATACAGGGTTTTCTCAATATATAATATATATCTCTGGTGGAATTATTCAAATCCACCAGAAAGTCTTTAAAGACTCTTGTTTTTAATTACTTATGTTTTGATTCATTTAAGTAACTATTCTACATTGTGCTAATCAATTGACACTTATATATATATTCGATTTAGAACAGTTTTATTTCAAGAAAAAGTTTCAAGAATCCCATTCAACCCCCCTTCTATAATTATTGTCATATTGTTAAGGGATTAACAATTGGTATCAGAGCAAGCTCTTAACTTACAAAGAGTTTAAAGATCGAAACAATACATCAAGATGAACAAGAAGGATGTTGGAGTCAAGATCCCTTTTCTGGATAAAGATAATTACCATCATTGGAAGGTAAATATGCATCTTCATTTGCTTTCTCAAGATGAAGCCTATATTGACTGCATAGTGTTAGATATATTTGATAATGTCATGGCTAATATAATTTATGTTTAGATTTCATATCTTACTTAACAGGACAAATCAGTACTTAACCGTTGATCAGTACTTATACTGGAAGTCAGGACTTAAGGATATCAGTACTTATATTATCAGGAGATAATCATCAGAAGTTAGATATCAGAACTTAAGTGCTGAAGGACGATCAGATAAGGACAGTAGATGATTAAAGGAAAGAAGATCAAGATAAACATAAGAAGAGATATGCATGAAGAAGGAGTTCCGTGAAGAATGGAATACTTGGAAGAAAAGATATCTGATTGATATATTTTAGGAAGCAGAATTATATTCCATATCAATTAGCAATTATCTTGTAACTATGTAGTGTATAAACACAGACATAGGGTTTACACTATAAGTGTTATCATATTCGAGAAGATTATTCATTGTAACCCTAGTAGCTCTCGTGATATTTGTTCATCACTGAGAGGTAACAGTTCCATACTGTAACAGAGTTTATTGTTTCAATAAAGTTTGTTTTCTGTTACTTAAGATATTAAAGTTTGATTTGATTATATTATACACTGTATTCACCCCCTCTACAGTGTGACCTAACAAGTGGTATCAGAGCCTATCTGTTAACACACATACAGTTAAAGATCCAAACACAATCATGTCTGACACAGAAACTCCAACTAAGCCTACCAAAACTGAGGAACCACCAAAGACACAAATTCAGAGTCGGTATGAGACCATCAGAGTTCCCATACTGAGACCATCTGAATATCCCATATGGAAGGTAAGGATGACCATGTTCCTGGAAGCAACAGATCCAGAATACCTTGATAGAATCAAGGAAGGGCCTCACAAACCAACCAAGCTTGTTGTTGCAGTTGCAGGTGAAGCAGCAAAGAATGTACCAAAGGAAAAGAGTGATTATACTGCTGAAGATATAGCATCAATTGCTAAGGATGCTAAGGTACGAAACTTACTGCATAGTGCCATTGATAATGTAATGTCAAACAGGGTAATTAACTGCAAGACTGCTAAGGAGATATGGGATGCTTTGGAAACAAGGTGTCAGGGAACTGACACAATTAAGAAGAATATGAAGACAATACTCACTCAAGAGTATGAACACTTTGACTCAAAGACTAATGAGTCATTGAATGATTTATATGATAGATTTGTCAAACTTTTGAATGATTTGTCATTGGTTGATAAAGAGTATGATCTTGAAGATTCAAACCTTAAATTCCTGTTAGCTCTTCCTGAATGCTAGGATTTGAAGGCAACAACAATAAGAGACAACTACAATCTTGATGAAACAACTCTTGATGAAATCTATGGAATGCTCAAGACTCATGAACTTGAGATGGAACAAAGAAGCAAGAGGAAAGGAGGAAAGTCAAGGACAGTTGCTCTTAAGGCTGAAGAAGAATCCCCAAAAGCAGCTTCCTCAA